>NW_028318641.1:1237500-1435000 GCF_062004578.1 Staurois parvus
CAGTATTTGCTATGTATCAGTATATACCATGTATCAGTATTTACTATGTATCAGTATATACTATGTATCAGTATTTGCTATGTATCAGTATTTACTATGTATCAGTATTTACTATGTATCAGTGTATACTATGTATCACTATTTACTATGTATCAGCATTTACAATATATCAGTATAAACTACTGTGTATCCATATTTTTTAGGAAGTAGAACTGAAAATCAAATCTAAAGGTTTACTCATTGCAGATGACAACAAGTAAAGTATCTTATCCTGTCCTGATGCTGAACAATCCTGTCTTGTCATACACACACCTCCCAACTTTCTGAGATGGGAATGAGGAACTCCTATTAGCAAAAGTATGTAGTCATAGGACACACCCCCTGCTACGCCCCCTTAAAAGAAAATTATATTAAAGAAATGATTAATGCTTTTTTTTCACCACTACTATTCCTTTTTACTGGCTTCTGAAATTTATGAATGCAGCAATTTAGAAATTGGATGAAAGGTTTAGCACTTTCTGAAAGATAAATAGTGTATTTTACATATAACTATATAGATCAGACCACAATGAGGGACAAATGAGGAGGAAGGAGGGACAGAGGGACTTTGTTCCAAATCAGGGACAGTCCCTTGAAATCAGGGACAGTTGGGAGCTATGCATATGTTCTATGTATTCTGTGCAAAATAATAGAGACACCATATCCACTGATTTATCTAATAACCACCTATCTTCATTGCATTTTGCATTGCGTTTTTGCATCTGCGTTTTTGACACGTTTTGCCTTTTTTTTTTCTTGTTGCTAGGCAGATTTAAAATGCAAAACATATCGAAAATGTGGCAAAAACGCATTACATGCTTTTCTGCAGCATTTCCATTGCAGTTTATAGAACCAAAAACAGAACTTTTTGCATTCAAAAAAGTCCGTGACCCTTTGCAAAAAACCCGCCGGGCGAAAACGCGGAGATGTGAACGTGTCCCAGAGGAAATCATGTTAAATGGACTGTACTGAGTTTCTGCAAAATGCAAAATGCTGCAGAAAATGCTTAGGTGTGAACGTAGGGTAAACGCTTTCCTATGAAGACCAGAAGTTCAGGAAAGCAGGAACCAGCAGCACTGAAAGTTGCAAACTGAAAACGCTGCAGAAAATGCTTAGGTGTGAACCTGGGGTAAACGCTTTCCTATGAAGACCAGAAGTTCAGGAAAGCAGGAACCAGCAGCACCGAAAGTTGCAAACTGAAAACGCTGCAGAAAACGCATAGGTGTGACCCTAGGGTTAGATCCACCATCAACCATGTGGTGCAAGGGTGCATTTTTTAGGTTTGCCTTCACATGACATAGATTTGGTAAAGCTGGCCAGAGATGGATTGACATTTAGTCGGTTCAGCAGGAACTAGACGAATTTTGATCCATCTATGGGCAGGCTGGTTGTACTGAAGTCGAACCATTGATCGACTTCAGTACAACGAGCCTGTCGGGGTTTTTTTTCGTGTGGGGGAAGGTTCCCCACTGGCAACCTAAGTCTAAACCATCAGAAAATCTTTAAAAAGTACCTCTTTTGAAGCGATCATACGATAACCTGATCGTCCGAATTTATTCGATGGGAAAAGCATGAACATTTTTCTTGTACAATACCAGATCGTAAGATTTTCGTTTAATCAGTACAGTTTTTGTCCAAAAATACAATACAAAGACATGACCGGGGCGGACTGACCATTGGGGAACTCGGGCACTGTCCGAGGGCAGGGGGTCAGTAGGGGGCCCCATGAGATGCCCCTGGTACCTTTTTCATAGGCTTTTTTGAGTTTGGGCAAGGACACAGGGGCCCCATGATCCCCTATTGCCCGGGGGCCCCATGACTTGTCAGTCCGCCCCTGGACATGGCATCACTTCTGAATCTTCTTTCTATCATACAAGAATTTTCGTATTTTTAGCAACCTGTTCACTTTTAATATGAGACCACGGGTAAAAAAACCCCCAAAAAACGGACGATCATTCGTCTGATATTCTCATCGTCTGTACGAGGCATAAAGCTCACACTACAATTTGATTGCACAATCTTGCAATCTTGGTTGAACTTAAAAAATAAATGAATAAAAGTGTATACCAATCTTTAGGCTGACCATACCATATACAATCTGATTGTACAATCTCTTTTAGATCTGCCACCAATTATATAGTACGAGGGCCTGCCTGCTTTGATACAGATTGAATAGATGGCTTAGATTAGTCATCATATTACATAGTTCTGAAAAACCTAAAGGTGACCCTACACTATACGGTCTGATTGTACAATCTCCCTTAGATCTGTAGCACATGGGCCTGCCTGATTGTATTCCAACTGAAGGAATTGTTTGGGGTTCTCCTCTAAACTTAAAGGAGATTGCACAGAAATTGTACAATCAGATTGTATAGTGCTTGTGACCATCTTAAAGGAGATTGTATAGTGATTGTACAGTCAGATTGTATAGTGTAGCTCAGGGGCGGACTGTCCATTTGGAAACTCTGGCACTGCCCGAGGGCCCGGGGTCAGTAGGGGGCCCCATGAGATGCCCCTGGTACCTTTTTCATAGGATTTTTTGAGTTTGGGCAAGGACACATGGGCCCCATGATCCCCTATTACCCGGGGGCCCCATGAGTTGTCAGTCTGCCCCTGGTGTAGCTTAAATGAGGTTGTACAATCATATTGAATACTGCATGGCCAGCCTAAATGAAATTGCACTGTCAGATTAAATAGTGTGTGACCAGTTGTAAGGCGATTGTACAATCAGATTGCATATGTAGGGGCAGCTAAAAGGAGATTGTATAATCAGATTGCATAGTGTATGGCAATCTTAAAGAAGATTGTACAGAGATTGAATGGTGTATGGTCAGTGTAAGGGTGCAATCACACGAGTGATCAGCACACACGGAGGACACGTGGCTGGAATGACAGGTGTGCAAAGCGCGGCGACCACTCAGCCCATACAATACAATGACAATGTTCACACAGCCAGTGATCGCCTGAGGTCAGGGACAGATCTGTCTGCTTTCAGCCTCGATTTCCACCACTCGTCACTGTCTGTCGTTGTGTTGTATAGGCTGATTGGCTGCAGCTCTTCGCACACCTGTCATTCTAGCCTCTGTAGTCCACAGAGTTTTGCTGCTGGAATTCACAGGGTATGCCTATTGTCTGTGTAAATGCACCTGAAAGAAGATTGTACAGATATTGTACAATCAGATTGTATAGTGTATGGCCAACTTTAGATAGCTAAAACAAGTAGACCCGGGTATGCTACATAGGGAACAGATGCACGGGTATGTGGAAGTAAATACAGAACATTACTTTGTATCGATACTTTTATATTGATACTTTTGTTTCATCTCTTTTATACTGGTAATTTATATTGTCAATTTGTATCATTACTTTTATATTATTACTTTTATATCATTACTTTGTATCTTTTATTTTATACCATTACTTTGTATCGCTTTTAAAATTATTACTTTTATATGTTTACTTTGTATCTTTTATTTTATATTGTTACTTTGTATCTGTTATTTTTTTAATCATTACTGTGTATCTTTCATCTTATATTGTTACTGTGTATCTTTAATTTTATATCGTTACTTTGTATCTGTTATTTTATAATCGTTACTTTGAATCTGTTATTTTATATCATTACTTTGTATCTTTCATTTTTATATTGCTACTTTGTATCTGTTATTTTCTATCATTACTTTGTATCATTCATTTTATATCGTTACTTTGTATTGTTAATTTTATATTGCTACTTTGTATCTGTTCTTTTATATTGTTACGTTGTATCTGTTATTTTATATCGTTACTTTGCATCATTCATTTTATATCGTTACTTTGTATCTTTCATTTTATATTGCTACTTTGTATCTGTTCTTTTATATTGTTACATTATACATGTTATTTTATATCGTTACTTTGTATCGGTCATTTTATATTGCTACTTTGTATCTGTTATTTTATACCGTTACTTTGTATCTGTTATGTTATACTGTTACTTTGTATCTGTTATTTTATATTGTTAAGTTGTATCTGTTATTTTATAACATTACTTTGTATCTTTCATTTTATATGCTACGTTGTATCTGGTATTTTATATCGTTGCTTTGTATCTGTTATGTTATATTGTTACTTTGTATCTATTATTTTCTATCGTTACTTTGTATCTGACATTTTATATTGTTACTTGGTATCTGTTATTTTATAGCGTTACTTTGTATCTGTTATTTTATATCATTAGTTTGTCATTACTTGTATATTGTTACTTTATGTCATTGCTTTTAAATTATTACTTTGATATCATTACTTACGTATTGTTACTTTAATATGATTACTTAGTATCATTTATTTTCTATAGTTACTTTTATCTCGTTACTTTGTATCATTCTTATCACAGCAATGATCATCTCTGCAGTCATCAGTTATCAGACAACCCTGTACACAAAGTCTGCTATATAATGTGATGTATAGAATGAGGAGTGTACCTGCTTGTGCTGGATCTCCAGGTTGGTGATGGGTTTTGGTAGTGGAGGTGTCTTCTTGTCCGGCAGCCCGTTCTCTATGGTCCCATTGGTGGTCATCGTAGAGCGCGGCGGTCAGGTGGAGCGTAGGAAAGCTCTGGATATGTTCTGTACAGGATTTCCCTGGAATCCCTCTCTGGACAGACAGGGGAGCTCCTCTCCCTTTAATAACTCAACTTCATTGTGTCATTGGAGGAAGAAGCTTCTTCTGATTGGCTGAAGGAGACAGCCCTGACACACCCCCTTCTCTTTACAATGTAACAATGTGATTGTACAGATGTGCTCATCACATTGATGTCATTTACTGGATTGTTCATTCATGAGATGATCCCAAATCTGTGTTATCTCTGTGTGTGTCCCCTATAGAGGAGGATCAGACATCTATGTGTGTCCTATAGACAGATATCAGTGTGTGTGATTCCTATATACAGACACATGTGTGTGTGTCCCCTATAGATAGATATCTGTGTGTGTCCCCTAGAGAGGAGGATCAGACATCTATGTGTGTCCTATAGACAGATATCAGTGTGTGTGATCCCTATATACAGACATATGTGTTTGTCCCCTATAGACAGAAATCTGTGTGTGATCCCTATATACAGACATATGTGTGTGTCCCCTGTATACAGATATCAGTGTGTGTGATCCCTATATACAGACATATGTGTGTGTGTCCCCTATAGAAAAATCTGTGTGTGATCCCTATATACAGACATATGTGTGTGTGATCCCTATATACAGACATATGTGTGTGTGTCCCCTATAGACAGATATCTGTGTGTGTCCCCTATAGAGGAGGATCAGACATCTATGTGTGTCCTATAGACAGATATCAGTGTGTGTGATCCCTATATACAGACATATGTGTGTGTCCCCTATAGACAGACATGTGTGTGTGTGTGTCCCCTATAGACAGACATATGTGTGTGATCCCTATATACAGACATATGTGTGTGTGTGTGTGTGTGTGTGTGTGTGTGTCCCCTATAGACGGATATTTGTGTGTGTCCCCTATAGATGGATATCTGTGTGTGTCCCCTATAGAGGGGGATCAGACATCTATGTGTGTCCTATAGACAGATATCAGTGTGTGTGATCCCTATATACAGACATATGTGTGTGTGTATCCCCTATAGACAGATATCAGTGTGTGTCCTATAGACAGATATCTGTGTGTGTGATCCCTATAAACAGACATTTATGTGTGTGTCCTATAGACAGACATCTGTGTGTGATCCCTATATACAGACATCTGTGTGTGTCCCCTATAGACAGACATCTGTGTGTGTGTCCTATAGACAGATATCAATGTGTCCCCTATAGACAGATATCAGTGTGTGTCCCATAGAGACAGATATCTGTGTGTGTCCCCTATAGACAGACATCTGTGTGTGTGTCCTATAGATAGCTATCTGTGTATGATCCATATAGAGGAGGGACGGACATCTGTGTGTGTCCTATCGACAGATATCTCTATGTGTGTCCCCTATAGACAGATATATGTGTGCGTCTCCAGTAGAGAAGGATGATACATCTGCTTGTGTCCCCTTAAAAAGGACATCAGTGTGTGTCCCCTATAGACAGACATCTGTGTGTGTCCCCTATAGACAGATATATGCGTGTCCCCCCTATAGACAGATATCTGTGTGTGTCTTCAAGAGAGGATGATGATACATCTGCGTATGTCCCATATAGATAGATATCTCTGTGTGTGTATCCTATAGACAGACATCTGTGTGTGTCCCCTATAGACAGATATCTGTGGGTGTCTCCAATAGAGGAGGATGATACATCTGCATATGACCCATATAGACAGATATCTCTGTGTGTCCCCTATAGACAGACATCTGTGTGTGTCCCCTATAGACAGATATCTCTGTGTGTCCCCTATAGACAGATATCTTTGGGTGTCTCCAATAGAAGATGATACATCTGTGTGTGTCCCCTATAAACAGATATCTCTGTGTGTCCCTTATAGACAGATATCTGTGTGTATCCCCTATAGACATATATCTGTGTGTGTCCCCTATAGATATCCATAGGGGCCCCTATAGAGGAGGGTGATACATCCGCGTGTGTCTCCCATAGACAGATATCTCTGTGTCCCCTATAGACAGACACCTGTGTGTGTGTTCCCTATAGACAGCCATCTGAGTGTGTGTCCACTATAGAAAAACATCTGTGTGTCCCCTACATATGGATATCTGTGTGTGTGTGTCCCATAGACAGACATATGTGTTTGTCCCCTATAGACAGATATCTGTGTGTGTGTCCCCTATAGACAGATATCTATGTGTGTGTCCCCTATAGACAGATATCTGTGTGTGTGTGTGTCCCTATAGACAGATATCTGTGTGTGTGTGTCCTATAGATAGACATCTGTGTGTGTATTCAAAAGAGAATGATACATCTGTGTGTGTCCCCTATAGACAGACATCTGTGTGTGTCTTCAATAGGGGAGAATGATACATCATGTGTGTTCCCTATAGAAAGGCATCTCTGTGTGTCCCCTATATACACATATCGCTGTGTGTGTCCCCTATAGACAGACATACAGTACATTTGTGTCCCCTATAGACAGATATCTGTGGGTGTCTCCAATAGAGGAAGATGATGCATCTGTGTGTCCCCCCCATAAACAGATATCTCTGTGTGTCCCCTATAAACAGATATCTCTGTGTGTCCCCTATAACAGATATCTATGTGTGTGTTTCCCCTATAGACATACATCTGTGTGCGTTGCCTATAGACAGATATCTTTGGGTGTCTCCAATAGAGGATGATACATCTGTGTGTGTCCCCTATAAACAGATATCTCAGTGTGTCCCCAATACACAGATATCTGTGTATATCCCCTATAGACAGATAACTGTGTGTGTGTTCCCTATAGACAGACATCTCTGTGTGTCCCCTATAGACATATCTATGTGTGTCCCCTATAGACAGATATCTATGTGTGCCCCCTATAGACATACATCTCTGTGTCCCCTAAAGTCAGATATCTGTGTATGTGTCCCCTATAGACAAATATCTATGTGTGTGTCCCCTATAAACAGATATCTGTGTGTGCCCCCTATAGACAGACATCTGTGTGTCCCCTATAGACAGACATCTGTGTGTCCCCTATAGACAGACATCTGTGTGTGTATCCCCTATAGACAGATGTCTGTGTGTTTGTGTCACCTATAGACAGACATATCTGTGAGTGTCCCCTATAGACAGATACCTGTGTGTCCCCTATAGATATACATTTACGTGTGTGTCCCCTATAGACAGATATCTCTGTGTATGTCCCCTATAGACAGATATCTCTGTGTGTCCCCTATAGAGATATATTTCTGTGTGTCCCCTATAGACAGATATCTCTGTGTATGTCCCCTATAGACAGATATCTCTGTGTGTCCCCTATAGAGATATATTTCTGTGTGTCCCCTATAGACAGATATATCGGTGTGTCTCCTATAGACAAATAACTATGTGTATCCCCTATAGACAGATATCTGTGTGTGTCCCCTATAGACAGATATCTGTGTGTCCCCTATAGACAGACATCTGTGTGTGTCCGTGTCCCCTATAGACATATATCTCTGTATGTCCCCTATAGACAGACATCTGTGTCTGTGTGTCCCCTATAGACAGATATCTCTGTGTGTCCCCTATAGAGATATATTTCTGTGTGTCCCCTATAGACAGATATATCGGTGTGTCTCCTATAGACAAATAACTATGTGTATCCCCTATAGACAGATATCTGTGTGTGTCCCCTATAGACAGATATCTGTGTGTGTCCCCTATAGACAGATATCTGTGTGTCCCCTATAGACAGATATCTGTGTGTGTCCGTGTCCCCTATAGACATATATCTCTGTATGTCCCCTATAGACAGACATCTGTGTCTGTGTGTCCCCTATAGACAGATATCGGTGTGTGTCCCCTATAGACAGACATCTGTGTGTGTCCGTGTCCCCTATAGACATATATCTCTGTATGTCCCCTATAGACAGACATCTGTGTCTGTGTGTCCCCTATAGACAGATATCGGTGTGTGTCCCCTATAGACAGACATCTGTGGCTGTGTCCCCTATAGACAGATGTCTGCGTGTGTCCCCTGTAGAGGAAGGTCAGATATCTATGTGTCCCCTCTAACCCCTGTCTGAGTTTTATTTGCCATCGGGGTCCTACTGGGGAGATTTCCCTTCACATCCTGTCCCATAGGCACAACAGGAAGAGGGAGGGGAATCCAAAGTGAGGAAATCACTGGTTGTCACTAGAACTAGTGTCCCCACTGGAAGGTTTCTCCTCCATTCCTGTTCTGGGGGCAGCTCAAAATTTGGGATTTTCTTTCATTTTCACTTTCGAGGATAATGGTAAACAGGGCAGATAGAGCGGGGAATCTGGGAATCTCTTTATTGGGGACACAGACAGCAATAAAACTCCACCAAAAAAAAATTGTTAGATCTTAGTTAGGGAGATTCCCCCTCTCTATGTCATGGTAACCGATATCATAGAGAATGAAAGTGAAAGAAAATCACAAATGTGGAGTGGTCACCAGAGCAGGAACAGAGGGGAAATCTTCCTTTGGGGACACTAGTTCTGGTGATAACCAGGGATTTCCTTCCACTTCCTTGTGTGACAATGGGACAGGAAGTGACGGGGAATCTGCTCAATGGGACACAGAAAGCAAGAAAACAAACTAACTCTCCCGCACTCCATTCCAAAGCTTTGCCTGCAGTTGTATTGCAGGGATTGTGAAGCTGCAATTGTTGTGTTTCTGGATATCACACCACCTTAATATTGGAGGGAGCGAATGAAGAGCGTCGCTTGTGACACCAAACAGCCTATTCTTCAAACATCCCGAACACCTCCACTGCCTAGTGACCCTCTAATCAATTCTTCAAGAAATGTTTACTGTGTTTTTTGCTCCTTTGTTACGTCCTCAGTGGGCTCCCAAGCCGCTCCTTTTCCCTCTCACTGCCATTTGTATGGCAGGAGCCGTGTATGTTAGCTGTGGTCCTGTACACGGCTCTATGCACCGTACACATCCCATAATTCATAGTCCATCTCAGGAGGGAGCAAGACAGGGTGGCTACGTCCCTACATAGAGGGACCATGGAGAACGAAGGTAGCCACCCTCTACAGGAAGTTACTGCTGATTAGTGGTGTCACTAGGGCTGGTGTCACCTGGTAAAGTATGTCACCCCCCTCCCCCTATTATTTTATAATTTCCCTAACCCCCCCCCCCAATTATAATTATCTCACACATCCTCCTCTGTTACATATAATCTTCTTGCTATACCCCCCCCCCCCCCCCATTATAATTACCCTTCAACTTCCCCTCCCCCATTATAAATACCCTGGACCCTCTCCCCAGATATAACTACCCCACATTACATCTAATTACTTCACCCCCCCCCCCACATACACCTCATAGTTCTAATAACCCCACAATCCCCCCCCCCCATTATAATTACCCTTCATCCTCCCCTCCCCCATTATAAATACCCTGGACCCTCTTCCCAGATATAACTACCCCACATTATATCTAATTACTTCACCACCCCCCCCCCCCCACACACACCTCATAGTTCTAATAACTCCACAATCCCCCCTCCCCCATTATAATTACCCTTCATCCTCCCCTCCCCCATTTTAAATACCCTGGACCCTCTCCCCAGGTACAACTACTCCGCATTACATCTAATTACTTCACCCCCCCCCCCCGACATACACCTCATAGTTCTAATAACTCCACAGTCCCCCCCATTATAATTACCCTTCAACTTCCCCTCCCCCCATTATAAATACCCTTGACTTTCTCCCCAGGTACAACTACCCCGCATTACATCTAATTACTTCACCCCCCCCAAATACACCTCATAGTTCTAATAACCCCACAATCCCCCCCATTATAATTACCCTTCAACCTCCCCTCCCCCATTTTAAATACCCTGGACACTCTCCCCAGATACAACTACCCCACATTACATCTAACTACTTCACCCCCCCCCCCTCCACATACACCTCATAATTCTAATAACCCCACAATCCCCCCCATTATAATTACCCCAGAGTATCCCCCATTTTAATTACATACCCCCCCATCATAAATCCCCCACTCCACTACTCCATGGTACTTCCCCTTCCCCCATCACATTAAAATGATCCTGTAGTTCCTCCCCACCCCAATATAATTACCCCACATTTCCCCCCACCTGTTATAATTGCCCCCCCCCCCCCCCCATTATAACACCTCACATTTCTTCCTCTGTTACATACAGTATATTTCCCCTGCAGCCCCCCCCCCCTCAATTATATTTTCCCTCCCCCAACACAATTATAATCCTCCTGCAACCCCCCAAATTGTAACCCCCTATCCTTTAATTATAATTCTCCTGCAGCCCCTCTCCCTTTTAAATATAATTATCCTGTCGCCCCCTTAAACTATACTTAACCTTCCCCCACAATTATAATTCCCCTGCAGCCCCCCCCCTTCAATTAATTACTACTCTAGGAGTTCACTCTCATCCTCTTTGTCTCTCATTGTCTCTTTTCTCTTTCCTCTCTTGGTATAATTACTCTCCCCTTTACAATTATAATTCCCCTGCACCCCACAATCTCACATTGCATGCAATTCCCCTGCACCTCCCTCCCCCAGGAGGGTCTTTCACCTCTCCCCTGGCCGCTATCACTTTGTCCAACTCTGGCTGGTAAACAAACACCCGTTAGCAGGACAACCGAGGAGCACACGCTGCGTGATGACGTCACCACGTCCAGGAGCAGAAGTGAGCCAGACTTGTCCTGCAATGGAGGGAGCGGAGGAGGGCCAAACAGAGAACCGACCATTTATGTCCCCTCTCCTCAGAGGGCATTGCTCCTCCTCTGGGGTTGTCACCTCATTCCAGTCATAGCCCAGAATACACCTACTTGATGGTGTCACTCCTCTGGCTGGTGTCACCCAGGTGTGTTCAGCTCCCCCATAGTGACGCCACTGCTACTGATTGGCTATGTCCAATCACAGCCCAGAGCCCTGTGCTGACAAACATACAGGGCCTGTACAGAGGGAACGATCTGTTTGTTTCATCTCCCTGCACTGCAGGGAGATGAAACAAACTGTTCTTTAGTAAAAAGGAGCACATGATACACACATTACACATTGTAGAGACACAGTTATTTCCTTGATCGCCCTGCGATGGTAACCCCTTCACAGCCAGTGTCATTAGTCCAGTGACAGTGTATAGTATTAGCACTGATCACTGTATTAGTGTCACTGGTGATGTCAGTGGCAGTTAGTCTATCTCTCCCCAGTAGCAGTTAGTGTCTGATTTCCTTCCGCACTATCAGTGCCACTATAAGTCACTGATCACCGACATTATTATTATAAAAAAATTCCACTATATATGCCACAGTTTGTAGATGCTATAACTTTCACACAAAGCATTCAAACCATTTTGTTTTAACAAAGACATGTAGCAGAATGCATTTTGGTCTAAATTTACGAAGAAATTTAATTTTTTAAAACTTTTTTGGGATAGGTTTTATAGCAGAAAGTAAAAAATATTGTTTTGTCCCCCCCAAAATGTCAGTATCAGATTAAAGCAAAGAATATCAAGACAGTGCTCTTCCCAAAAATATCTCTTATAATACAAAAGTGCTGAAAAACAGCTGTAAAATACTTATAATAAAAAAGTGTGGGAAAGCGTCCAAAACTACGTGTGGAAAACTATTCAAATACATAGCATATTAATAATGAACATATCTTGGGGTGATTGACATCAACAAAAATATCAAAAAAACATTAACCCCCCTGGCGTTATTCCCGAGTGTAGCTCGGGGTAAAGTTTCAGCACCACAAGTGGTAACCCCCCCGAGCTGCCCTTGGGAATACACTGCAGCGTTGCTCTGAGATATCTTCTTCACTTACCTTGTCCTGCGCTCCCGCGATGTCCCCCCTGCAGTGTCCCCGGCAATGTCCTCCAGCGGATGCCGGCATCCGTCTTCTGGGTTCCGTTGCCTGCGAGCGTTGGGACGTATGGGGGATGGAACAGCAGGAAATTAAAAAAGGTGACATTCACTAAATACACTAAAATCACATAGTATAACATTCCTGTATCAAACCATTTCACATACATTTTGTCCCGAGTGCTTTGTCCGGCGCCCTGCCTGCATTTTTACTGTTCTTTCTGCCTGGAAACTGAGAAACGTCCATGGCGTCCAAAAAGCGTCCCTTTAGGTGAAAAGCGGTTTTAGACCGGCTAGAGAACGGCGATAGTAAATCAGAACCACTTGCAGAATTGAGTGATAATGATTCGTGGGGGAAATTCCTCATCAGACACTGAAAACGATTCTGCGACTTTGCTCAGCGATGTGCGAACTTGGCGCTCTATTTCAAATTTCAGTGTTTTCGGTTTGATTATATTATTGAATTAAATTTATTATTATATTATTATTTTTTATGATTATTTATTAAATTATAATTTATGATTTCGTGTTTAAAATTTTTTCCTACCCGGGATGTTTACTAGACTCTTGTTCGGACAGATTTCAGTGAGTTATTCCTAAGAATTACAGGCCTACAATAAAAAAAATACATATTTCCATGCAAAAAAATTTACCGCTTTGAGCAAAGAAATATGGACATAATCAGACCGCTAGGGAGGTTAAATAACAAAGGTGTGGGAAAGCGTTCAAAAGAAAAAAAATCAATAAATTTGTGAAACAATTCGTGAACCAAATGTAAAATCGATGGAGAGAAATGTAATAAACCCAACCATGGCAAGCAACCAAGGCACTATATAGCAGTCTACCCAAACAATATCTCTAATGATACAAAAGTGCTAAAAAACAAATATAAAAAAGTATGGGAAAGTGTCCAAAACTGAATTGTGTGGAAAACTGTTCAGAAACATAACATACTCTTGTCTTAAAATGATTGACATCAAACCATAAACAAAAGTGCAAAAAATATTGTGAGAAGGTGTCCAAAAGAAAAAAGTAAAAGAAGTCAATAAATAACCCAAGTGAAAATCCACCACCAAATAGACTGAATCCACTCACCAGAGCTCCATGCTGGCAAGAAATACACCAGCTATAATCGCTCTGGGAACAATACTCTGTGGCAACGGACTTCAGTTGATGGAAAACCTCTGAATGGCAATCAATTCATCATATATTCAGAGTAGGACATGGAGGAGAAAGAAGGAATCCACATCGTGTAAAATCATACAAAATCTTTTTTTTCATTAAATTCATATAAAACCACTCACATTGATAAGTGTCACAGCCGACTCCAGCATCTCACACTAAAAACATCAATGGAAGATGAAACAAACAGGTCTATGTATACTCAGACTGCTCCCCCGTGTGTGGTGACGTCACTACCAGGGCCCCACTCTACGTGTTCCGTCATCTGAAGGAGTGGAAGGACAGATTGCCCGCCGCACTATCGCAGTCCCACTATAAGTTGCTGATCACCGCCATTAGTCGTATAAAAAAGAAAAATATTCCAGTATACACATGGATTTTTTTTTTTATCAAAGACATGTAGCAGAATATATTATGAAAAAAAATTATTAACTTTTATAATATAAAGTAAAAAAGTATTGGAGGTTTTTTTTCAAATTTTTTGGACTTTTTTTGTTTAAATTGCAAAAAAAAAACCCAGTGGTGATCAAATACCACCTAAAAAAAGCTCTGTTTGTGTGAAAAAAAGATATAAAGCTCATTTGGGTACAGAGTTGCATGACTGTGCAATCGGCAGTTAAAGTAGCCCAGTGCCGAATAGCAAAAAAATGGCTTAGTCATGAAGGGGGTAAAACCTCCAGGAGCTGAAGTGGTTAAACTCCAAACTTTCTGCATTCACTGATGGCTAACAAGGTTCCAACACTCTCCTTCTGCCTGGGACTTCAGTGGAATGAGCTGTAGCAGCAGAAGGCTGGTCAGCTCCCTGATATCGATGGGTTAAGACTCCCAACTACAGAGCATCACACCCAGGGGCGGACTGACCATTTGGAAACTCGGGCACTGCCCGTGGGCCTGGGGTCAGTAGGGGGCCCCATGAGATGCCCCTGGTACCTTTTTTCATAGGCTTTTTTGAGTTTGGGCAAGGACACAGGGGCCACATGATCCCCTATTGCCCGGGGGCCCCATCAGTTGTCAGTCCGCCCCTGATCACACTGTACAGATTTCCCCATGATTAAAGTGTTACTAAACCCACAACAGTACAATCAGTCTGTAGATGCAGTAAAGCATGCCTGTTATACTCACTGTGGAACCTAAGGGATTAATCCTCCACCGCAGTGTGTAAAAAGGCTGTTTGATCCTGTCTTCTCTGATCCTTCCCTTCTTCCATTTCATCTCCTGAGAGAACACAGCCTCAGGGACACTCTGCACACGCTCAGTTTGGTGTTTACTGCTAGAGATTTTATTCTTTTTCTTGGGAGAGTGCATGTGATCAGCACAGGGCCACTCAGCACTGTGCAGACAGAGGTCAAGGGTTCTGCATCCTCCTAGAGCAGAAATAAAACTCCTCCTACAACCTTTAAACAGTTCTCTGCTGGACACTGATAAAGGTCACAAGACTGCTATATACCGCTGATGAGAAAAGGTATTTAGCAGTTTATATTTCCATGTTATGTGTACTGTGGGAGACCACATATAGTGAATGCAGGGTCCGAGGAGACCAGATATAGTGAATGCAGGGTCCGGGGAGACCAGATATAGTGAATGCAGGGTCCAGGG
The DNA here is from genome assembly GCF_062004578.1 of Staurois parvus. NCBI lineage: Eukaryota > Metazoa > Chordata > Amphibia > Anura > Ranidae > Staurois > Staurois parvus. The sequence goes on from NW_028318641.1 coordinate 1,252,776, forward strand.
AGACCAGATTTAGTGAATGCAGGGTCCGGGGAGAACAGATATAGTGAATGCAGGGTCCGAGGAGACCAGATATAATGAATGCAGGGTCCGAGGAGACTGGATATAGTGAATGCGGGGCCCAGGGAGACCGGATATAGTGAATGTAGGGTCCAGGGAGAGCAGATATAGTGAATGCAGGGTCCAGGGAGAGCAGATATAGTGAATGCAGGGTCCAGGGAGACCGGATATAGTGAATGTAGGGTCCAGGGAGACCGGATATAGTGAATGCATGGTCCAGGGAGACCGGATATAGTAAATGCAGGGTCCGGGAAGACCGGATATAGTGAATGTAGGGTCTGGGGAGAGCGGATATAGTGCATGTAGGGTCCGGGGAGACCGGATATAGTGAATGCAGGGTCTGGGGAGAGCGGATATAGTGCATGTAGGGTCCGGGGAGGCCGGATATAGTGAATGCAGGGTCCGGGGAGACCGGATATAGTGAATGCAGGGTCCGGGGAGACCAGATATAGTGAATGCAGGGTCCGGGGAGACCGGATATAGTGAATGCAGGGTCCGGGGAGACCGGATATAGTGAATGCAGGGTCCGGGGAGACCAGATATAGTGAATGCAGGGTCCTGGGAGACCAGATATAGTAAATGCAGGGTCCTGGGAGACCAGATATAGTGAATGCAGGGTCCGGGGAGACCAGATATAGTAAATGCAGGGTCCTGGGAGACCAGATACAGTGAATGCAGGGTCCGGGGAGAGCAGATATAGTGAATGCAGGGTCCGGGGAGAGCAGATATAGTGAATGCAGGGTCCGGGGAGAGCGGATATAGTGAATGCAGGGTCCGGGGAGAGCGGATATAGTGAATGTAGGGTCCAGGGAGACCGGACATGGTGAATGTAGGGTCCGGGGAGACCGGATATAATGAATGCAGGGTCCGGGGAGATCAGCTATAGTGAATGCCGGTACAGGGAGAGCGGATATAGTGAATGCAGGGTGCGGGGAGAGCGGATATAGTGAATGCAGGGTCTGGGAAGACCGGATATAGTGAATGCCAGGTCCAAAGAGACCAGATATAGTGAATGCAGGGTCCGGGAAGACCAGATATAGTGAATGCAGGGTCCGGGGAGACCGGATATAGTGAGTGCAGGGTCCGGGGAGACCAGATATAGTGAATGCAGGGTCTGGGGAGAGCGGATATAGTGAATGTCGGGTCCGGGGAGACCGGATATAGTGAATGCAGGGTCCGGGGAGACCAGATATAGTGAATGCAGGGTCCGGGGAGACCAGATATAGTGAATGCAGGGTCCGGGGAGACCGGATATAGTGAATGCAGGGTCTGGGGAGACCGGATATAGTGAATGCCGGGTCCGGGGAGACCGGATATAGTGAATGCAGGGTCCGGGGAGACCAGATATAGTGAATGCAGGGTCCGGGGAGACCAGATATAGTGAATGCAGGGTCCGGGGAGACCAGATATAGTGAATGCGGGGTCCGGGGAGACCAGATATAGTGAATGCAGAGTCCGGGGTTTAGGAACACTTTAATTTATGGATGCTGCATATATTTGTCTAATATGAAAGCTGAGCTCCAAGACGGTATAACAGACACAAGTTGATGCAGCTCTGTAATCACTGATACATCATTAAAGTAGTATTACGTCATTGGTGCTTTCTAGATTAATCCCTTGGCGCCGGCTCCTCCTAGCCCTTTAAGGGGTTTCAGATGCCAGGAGGCTGGGCGGGGTTTGTGATCATATAACCACCGTGATTGGCTGCCACAGCAGTCACATGATCAGAAAGCTCCCGATCGCAAGTAGAGATTGGGAGCTTTCCGTGACTTGCCGGTAACCCGCATGGCACGTGGTCTCGGCATAGTTGTTTTTCTTTAGGTACGCACGGGGCGGACTGACCATTTGGAAACTCAGGCAATGCCCGAGGGCCTGGGGTCAGTAGGGGGCCCCATGAAATGCCCCTGGTACCTTTTTCATAGGCTTTTTTGAGTTTGGGTAAGAACACAGGGGCCCCATTATCCCCTATTGCCCAGGGGCCCCATGGGTTGTTAGTCCGCCCCTGGGTACGCATATACACACCTCCCAACTTTCTGAGATGGGAATGAGGGACACCTATTAGCAAAAGTATGTTGGCATAGGACACGCCCTCTGCCACGCCCCCTTAAAGAAGCATTTCATTGTTGGTTAAACCCACAAGTAGTTTTTTGACCACTACTATTCCTTTACATCGGCTTTGGAAATATCCAAATTCAGCAACTTAGAAATTGGATGAAAGGTTTAGCCTGGGAAATAATGCATTTTATATACATATAGATCAGACCAAAATGAGGGACAAAGGAGGAGGAAAGAGGGACAGAGGGGACTTTGCTTAAAATGAGGGACAGTCCCTCGAAATCAGGGACACTTGGAAGCTATGCACATATATGCGGTCTCACGCCAAAGGGCCCACCCACCGACAGGCCACATATATGCCTACGGCCACAACCAAGAGGGTAACCACTTGCAGAGTACCCACCTGCAATGTACTGTGGAGGGCGGCCTGCACAGGCAAGGCGATGTACCAGTAAGTCGCTGCCTGCTTCTGAGTTTGGGGGCGCACATGTGCACCCCCCCTCTCAGGCACCTACTGTGATTGTACACAGCAAAAGCCTGTTGGCAAGTCCCGGCCAATGATCCAGTGCCAGGACCTGCTGATCAGCTGTGTCCAGTCACAGCCCAGAGTTCTGTGTTGACAATCAGCACAGGGCTCTGTACAGAGGGAACGATCTGTCTGTTTCTAATGAGAAAAGAAGCAACCATTAGTAGAAAGAAGCACATTTTACACACATTACATATAGTTAGGCCAACATTTAACCCCTTGATTGCCCAGGATGTTAACCCCTTCCCATCCAGAGTCATTAGTACAGTCACAGTATATAGTATTATCACTGATCACTGTATTAATGTCACTGGTAGTGTCAGTGGCAGTTAGTCAGTTCCCCACAGCAACAGTTAGAGTCAGATTGCCCTCCACACTATCACAGTCCCACTATAAGTCACTGATCACCGCCATTATTAGTATAAAAAAAAACAAAAGAAACAATTTCCAGTATATATACCTTAGTTTATCATTTTCACACAAAGCAATCAATATACACTTATTGGGCTTTTTTTTAATCAAAGACATGAAGCAGAGTACATTTTGGCCAAAATTTATGAAGAAATTAGATTTTTTGTTTGTTTATATGCCTATATTTTAGAACAGAAAGTAGAAAATATTTTTTTTTTAAATTTGTCAGTTTTTTTTGTTTAGATAATAAAAAAAAAAAATCCTAGTAGTGATCAACCAGCAAAAGAAAGCTCTACTTGCGTGAAAAAAAAATTATATACATTTCATTCGGATACAGTGTTGCATGATACAATTACCAGTTAAAGTAACGTATATATTTAAGCACGTTCAGCAGCTGATTTATTCACTTACTGAGTATGCAGCTTCTTTATCTTTACTGCTTGCCTATGTTCCAGCTTAAGCTGGTGCCATGATCCCTGCCCCAGGGGGCTTGTTTCAGGGTGGCTCCTTTCTCTTGCTGCATCCTATGGAGCCACTCTTCCATGCAGGGACTAGAGTTGTGTCTCCCAACCAGGGGCGGACTGACCATTTGGAAACTCGGGCTCTGCCCGAGGGCCCGGGGTCAGTAGGGGGCCCCATGAGATGCCCCTGGTACCTTTTTCATAGGCTTTTTTGAGTTTGGGCAAGGACACAGGGGCCCCATGATCCCCTATTGCCCGGGGGCCCCATGAGTTGTCAGTCCACCCCTGCTCCCAACACTTTGTGCATCAATAGAAACACACAGCCCTATAGACTAGGATGGCAAGGCACTCCCCTCCTCTCCTTTTCTTCTCCAGACTACCAGACTGGCTGGAGACTGCACTGTCCACTGCAAGTCTAGGTTCTCACCAATGCAGGTTGCATTTGAGGCATTTCTGCATTGCGTTTTGCGGTTTTTTCAATTGCATTTTTGCTGCGTTCTTGATGCGGTTTGTGTTTTATTTCAATTTTTTTATTTTTCTTGTTGCTAGGCCAGGGGCGGACTGACAATTCATGGGGCCCCCCGGGCAATAGGGGATCATGGGGGATCCTTTTCTTCTCCAGACTACCAGACTGGCTGGAGACTGCACTGTCCACTGCAAGTCTAGGTTCTCACCAATGCAGGTTGCATTTGAGGCGTTTCGCGGTTTTTTCAATTGCATTTTTGATGTGGTTTGTGTTTTTTTTTCCATTTTTTTATATTTTTTGTTGCTAGGGGCAGACTGACAACTCATGGGGCCCCCGGGCAATAGGGGATCATGGGGCCACTGTGTCCTAGCCGAAACGCAAAAAAGCCTATGAAAAAGGTACCAGGGGCATCTCATGGGGCCCCCTACTGACCCCGGGCCCTCGGGCAGTGCCCGAGTTTCCAAATGTTCAGTCCGCCCCTGTGCTAGGCAGATTTTAAATGCAGCAAAAACACAATACATGCTTTTATGCAGCGTTCCCATTGAAGTCTATAGAACCAAAAATGCAACATTTTGCGTTCAAAAAAGTCCCTGACCCTTTCCGAAAAATGCACCGGGTGATAATGCGGAGATGTGAACTCCCATAGGAAATCATGTTAAATAGGCTGTACTGTGTTTCTGCAAAACGCTGCAGAAAATGCTTAGGTGTGAACCTAGCGTAAATGCTTTCCTATGAAGACCAGAAGTTCAGGAAAGCAGGAAACAGCAGCACTGAAAGTTGCAAACTGAAAGTTCTGGGATAAACATTTTAACAAACAGTTTATTAGTGGTCATTGTGTTAACTACTTAAGCTCTGGATTTTACCCCTTCCATGAACAGGCCATATTTTGCGAATTGGGCACTGCACTACTTTAACTGATAATTGTATCATGCAACACTGTACCCAAATTAAATGCATATCTTTTTTTTTTCACACAAATAGAACTTTCTTTTGCTGGTACTTGATCACTATAATTGGTAATATAACTGGTAATTGGCTGTGAACCTAGGGTCAGAGGGGCGGCGAGTCCCTCGCCCGTAAGGGGCTGATCCATAAGGACTGATGGCTTTCAAGAAGAACAGTCCAGGATCTGTAAATAGGAAGGAAGTTGTCCCCGTGGATTGATTCAGTCAAGCTGGGCATCCCATAATCTCTATTACCCCATCCAAGTTATTTCCCGATAACAAAACCCAAGCTCATGGACAGGGGCGGACTGACAACTCATGGGGCCCCCGGGCAGTAGGGGATCATGGGGCCCCTGTGTCCTTGCCCAAACTCAAAAAAGCTTATGAAAAAGGTACCAGGGGCATCTCATGGGGCCCCCTACTGACCCCGGGAACTCGGGCAGTGTCCAAGTTTCCAAATGGTCAGTCTGCCCCTGGTCATGGACTGTTCACTGACTGTGGATGCAAGTGTAGAAAATTATTATTATTATTATACAGGATTTATATCGCGCCAACAGTTTGCTCAGCACTTTATAATATAACGGGAGACAATACAGCAACCAGGGGCAGACTGACAACTCATGGGGCCCCCGGGCAATAAGGGATCATGGGGCCCCTGTGTCCTTGCCCAAACTCAAAAAATCCTATGAAAAAGGTACCAAGGGTATCTCATGGGGCCCCCGACTGACCCCGGGCCCTCAGACAGTGCCCGAGTTTCCAAATGGTCAGTTCGCCCCTGACAGCAACGATACAGTTCAATACAAGAGGGTTAGGAGGGCCCTGATCCTGGGAGCTTACAATCTAGGAAATATTGTTCTTCTAAACCACATGCCGACTGAAGGAGTTTTAGGGCTCATGTACACTGCAGATGATAAACTGAAGTTCAGGAGCTTTTCTGCGTTTTTTTCAGCAGCCCCTGAACTTTCCCTAATTTTTTCCTATGTGTCCGTGTACACATCGTCGTTTACAGTCGTCTGAGTTTACAGTTTTTTTTTTTAACGCAGAAAACTTGCGTTCAGGAGTAGATTTTATCAGCGTTTCAAACGCCAAATGCATGTAAACGCATCTAACCACATTTATAAGTTGTAAAGAAAGCCGACGATCCCCGCAGGATCTGATCCATCCTGCGGGGATCATCGGCATGCAACCTATACGGGGTGACACCGAACCCGCTCCACTAAAAAGGTAAGTTGTAAAGATAGCCGACTATCCCCGCAGGATGGATCGTATCCATCCTGCGGGGATAGTCGGCTTGCTTTACAACTTACCTTTTCGTGGAGCGGGTCCGGTGTCACCCCGTACGGTAGGTGTCACCTGGTGCGGCGCGCACCACCCACACCTGCCTTGGGACGCCACTGGATGTAAGTCTTCTGTTTTAAAGTTTTTTACTGTTTTTACTCATCCTGACCTGGCGCCCTCCATTTCTTCTGCTAGAAAATGCATGTTGCCTGGCTGTGCAAAGCTCAGAGGGACCCAGAAACACTTAATCTATTTTACTATTGCCTGTAATAAAACGACATTCGTTCAGAAGAGGACGTAGCCTAAAGAACATTCGTTTTCAGCTCATTCCCACAGAATGAATTGACATGCAGATTCACTGGACTATGCACATTTTTTTTTTATACGTAGACCCCACAGGGCTAAGAAACAATTAAAAATGAAATCCAAAGTGAAGTTGGGGGATTTATTTCCCGGTAAGAAGATTTCCATAGTAACACCTCATTGTGATTCTGCGATATTAAACTCGGGGATTCCTTTCTTCTGCCAAATAAAATCCTAAATGCAGCCCTTGCAATATATTTTATTCGTTCATTTTTTACATGTATATTTAATGTACTAATAGTGGAGCGCGACACCACGGGTTTTTGGAATATTTTACTAATGCTTGTAATAAAACGACATTCGTTCAGAAGAGGACGTAGCCTAAAGAACATTCGTTTTCGGCTCATTCCCACAGAATGAATTTACATGCAGATTACTTGACTATGCACATTTTTTTTTTTTTATACGTAGACCCTGCAGGGCGAAGAAACAATAAAAAATTAAAAGGTTTTAAAGGGATTTATTTTCTGGTAAGAAGATTCCTATAGTAACACCTCATTGTGATTCTACGATATTAAACTCGGGGATTCCTTTCTTCTGCCAAATAAAATCCTACATACAGCCCTTGCATATATTTTATTAGTTCATTTTTTACATATATATTTAATGTACTAATACGCAAAGAAACAATTCAAAATGAAATCTCTAGCTCCCTTGTCTCCTCCACCCATGCTCGTCTCCATGACTTTTCCAGAGCTTCCTCCATCCTCTGGAACTCTCTACCCCAATTTATGAGACTATCCCCTACTCTGCTCACTTTTAGGCGATCTCTGAAAACCTATTTTTTTAGGGAAGCCTATCCTGCCCTCAGCTAATAATGGAATCTTCTACTCTTCCAACCAGTCCATCCCCCACAGTTACTACCTTTTGTACCACTATCCCCTCCCTCTTAGACTGTAAGCTCCCAGGATCAGGGCCCTCCTATCCCTCTTGTATTGAACTGAATTGTTGCTGTATTGTCTCCTGTTATATTGTAAAGCGCTGAGCAAACTGTTGGCTCTATATAAATCCTTTAATATAATAACAATAATAAATCCGAAGTGGAGTTGGGGGATTTATTTCCCGGTAAGAAGATTCCCATAGTAACACCTCATTGTGATTCTACGATATGAAACTCGGGGATGCCAAATAAAATCCTACATGCAGCCCGAAGATTACAATATTGTGACGATCGCACTGGTGAAATTGTGTGTGAACCGAACGTTTTGGGACTGAAATCATCTCGCTCTGATGTTGCTAAGCTCTCTGGATTAGCCGTGAGACACGTTCTTCTCTCCAAGTTTTTTCTGGCCATTAGTGAGAAAACAGATCTCCAGAGTATAAAATCATCAAGATAAAAAAAATAACCGGGCAGGAAGTCGTCCCCTTTATTTCTGCTCCAAAATACACCTGCTTCCTAATTCCAGCTGTTTTCCTGAATTCAGTAGCATCTGGTGAAGCCTGCTCTGTGTGTCCCCCTTGGCAGGACTCAGTGCTCAGCTCGGCTGCCCATTTCCGTGTCATGGTTTATGGAAGGGTTTGACAGCCTTGGCTACAAGCAGAAATAAATCACACCACACTGTGCGCTGCTACAGGACACTTCGGATGTGCTGAAATCTGTACAGTTCATTCAAAGCTGCGGTATATTGTATTTTCCTTCAGCGAATCGTTAGGGTAGTGCTTCCTAAATGTATTCAAAGAACCCTCAATTAATGAAATGTAAACCTTAACCACTTGCCGCCCAGCCACTGTAGATATACGGCGGCAGGGCGGCACGGGCAGGCAAAACCACGTTTTAAAACGTGTGTTTTGTAAACAAATAGGGGGCGCGCGCGAGGCGCGCCGCCGCCCTATCTGTCCCGCCGATCACCGCCACAGATGTGAGTTGCCGGGTCACAGCCAGTCCTTACCGGCTATCTCCCGGCGATCGGCGCCAAACAGTGACAGAGAGCACAGCTGCAGTAGCTGTGCTGTCTGTCACTTCCCTGTCAGCTCGAGGATGAGCTGATCGAGAAAGAACAGTTTCTCTTTCTCGATCAGCCTTGTCCCGCCCAGTATACACCCCCGCCCCCTAGTAAAACACTCCCCTCACTCCTATAACCCTTCCCTGCAAAATAAAGTTAACCCCTTCCTCCCCAATGCCATTAGTACAGTGTCAGTGTTTTCTTTTTTGCACTGATCACTGTATTTTTGGGGATGTCAGTGACCCCAAGTCAGTACCCCCCAATGTCAGAATGTCCGCCGCAGTCCCGCCATAAGTCGCTGGTCGCTGCCATAAGTCCCTGATCGCCGCCATAATTCGCTGATCGGCGCCATTATTAGTATAAAAAAAACCCTAAAAATCCCAGTATCTTTCCCGCCATTTGTAAACGCTATAACTTTCACGTAAACCAATTAATTTACACGTATTGGGTTTTTTTATTAGCAAAGACATGTCGCAGAATGCATTTTGGCAGAAATTTATGACTAAATTTGATTTTTGCATTTTTTTTTACTGGACATGTTTTATAGCAAAAAGTCCAAAATATTGTTTTTTTTCCTCAAAATTGTCAGCCTTTTTTTTTATAGTGCAAAAAATAAAAACCGCACAGGCAATCAAATACCACCAAAAGAAAGCTCAATTTGTGGGGAAAAAAAGGATGTAAATTTCATTTATGTACCGTATTGCATGACCGCACAATTGTCCGTTAAACTAGCGCAGCGCTGTATAGCAGAAAAATGGCGTAAGTTGCAGTATCTATACCATAGTTTGTAGACGCTATAACTTCCACACAAAGCAATCAATATACACTTATTGGGATTTTTTTTTACCAAAAACATGGAGCAGAATACATTTTGGCCTAAATTTATAACCAACTTTGAGTTTACTATATATTTTTTATAGCTGAAAGTAAAAAATATTGTTTTTCTTCAAACGTTTTGGCCTTTTTTTGTTTATAGCGTGGTGATCAAATTACACTGAAAGAAAGCTCTATTTGTGTGAAAAAAAGAACGTAAATTTAGTTTGGGTGCAGCAGTGCATGACCGCGCAATTATCAGTTGAATTAGTGCAGCGCCGATTAGCAAAAAGAGGCGTGGTCATTAAGGGGGGTAAATCCTCTGGAGGTCAAGTGGTTAAAGGTGAACTCCAGGAATTCAGCTGGGTTGTAAAATGTCAGCATGAAAGAGAAAAAAAGTAGCGCCATCTAAGTGCAGCGATATAACCAAATCATTTATTTCCATTTATAATGCTGCACTTAGATGGCGCTGCTTCTCTCTCTTTTATGGTTCAAACAGAGTCTCTTCTAGCTGTTTCTGAATCATCTGCCACTGAGCCAAGCATTGTTGGATTATTCCTTAACCACCTTTGGACTTTAAGGACTTTACTTGTGTGGTTAATGTACCAGACATCACATTATACAGCTGGGTTTTTTCTTCTTAGTGCGCCACATATTTCTCTTGTAAAATGTGTAGGCATGCTATGAGTTAAGTCCAATGAGGTGCATGCCACTTCCTGGACTTAAACCCCAAACCCTGCATTCACTATATCCGCTCTTCCCGGACCCTGCATTCACTATATCCGCTCTTCCCGGACCCTGCATTCACTATATCCGCTCTCCCAGGACCCTGCATTCACTATATCCGCTGTCCCAGGATCCTACATTCACTATATCCACTCTCTCTGGACCCCACGTTCACTATATCTGGTCTCCCCGGACCCCACATTCACTATATCCACTCTCCCCGGATCCTGCATTCACTATATCCGCTTTCCCCGGACCCTGCATTCACTATATCCGGTCTCCCCGGACCCTGCATTCACTATATCCGGTCTCCCCGGACCCTGCATTCACTATATCCGGTCTCCCCAGACAGTGCATTCACTATATCTGCTCTCCCCGGACCCTGCATTCACTATATCCGGTCTCCCCGGACCCTGCATTCACTATATCTGGTCTCCCCGGACCCTACATTCACTATAGCTGGTCTCCCCGGACCCTACATTCACTATATCTGGTCTCCCCGGACCCTGCATTCACTATATCTGGTCTCCCAGGACCCTGCATTTGCTATATCTGGTCTCCCGGACCCAACATTCACTGTATCTGGTCTCCCCGGACCCTGCATTCACTATATCTGGTCTCCCCGGACCCTGCATTCACTATATCTGGTCTCCAAGGACCCTGCATTTGCTATATCTGGTCTCCCGGACCCTGCATTCACTATATCTGGTCTCCTGCATTCACTATATCTGGTCTCCCCAGACCCTGCATTCACTATATCTGGTCTCCCAGACCCTGCATTCACTATATCTGGTCTCCCAGGACCCTGCATTCACTATATCTGGTCCCCCACAGTACACAGAACATGGAAATGCAATTATTTTAGTAACTATAAACTGCTAAATACCTTTTCTCATCAGCAGTTAGAGCAGTCTTGTGATTTCAACAGAGCATTGGTTACAAATTGTAGGAGGAGATTTCATTCTCCCCTGATTGTCCTATGAGGCTGTAGGACCCCTGACCCTCTGTCTGGACAGTGCTGATTGGCCCTGTGCTGATCACATGCACCCTGCTAAGAAAAAATAAGACTATCTAATAATACACACTAAACTGAGCATGTGCAGAGTGACTACAGGTTCAGTCTGACTTATCGGTGTGGACATTTGAACAAGAGGAGGAGCAGAGAAGTCAGGACCAAACAGCTTTTTGAGCTCGGGTTCACATATATGCGGTGCGGTAAATCGCATGTGATTCGCACAGGAACCGCACCGCATTCCTCTGCAAATCACATGCGATTTGTGTGCAGTGCGATTGGAGCCAAACTTTTGTATGGCTTTAGTCGCACCACATCCGTACCAAAAACGTACAGGACCCTTTTTTAGGTCCACACTAGAATCGTATTGCATTGGAATTCACACATATGCAATCCAGTTCTGCACATTGCACCACCCAGGGCAAACATGCCGAATTGCACCCCTTAACCCCCCCCCCCCCCGGATGTATGAGAATTATGTGTCATGAAAAATCCCCCCCTCTCTTCTAAAAAAATAACTAATCTGCATGCTTACCCCCCTCCCCCCTTCAAGCATAAATTCCCCTTCCTCCCAGTACAAATCTGCCCCCTTCACAGCACAAATTTTTACCCCCCCAACCCCTCCACCTGCAATCCTCTCATTTCCCATATTCCCCCAAAAAAATTATTTGAGTGCCTCTATTATGAATTTTGAAGTTGAATTTCTTCATAATGTCTTTAGTTACTTCATAATGTCTTTAGAGGTGAATAAGAACTTGTTTTCAACTATTGTTACTGCTTGTTCAGAACATGTACATTTTTTATGGTGCGTAGTCTGGGCACAAGTTCACTTTTAGGCCTGGTTCACACCTATGCATTTTTCAGTGCGTTTTCAGTTTTGCACAAACACACTACAATCCATTTAACATGGTTTCCTATGGTCACGTTCACATCTGTGCATTTTCCACCGAAGTGCTTTTTGGAAAAGATCAGGTTGTGTTTTTGGTTCCATAGACTTCAATGCAAACGCAGCGGAAATAAATTGAATATGCAGTGCTTGCGTTTTTGATGCATTGCTGCTGCATTTTTGCTGGTTTCTCCCGCAAGACAAAAACACAAAATGCATCAACAACACGCCAAAAAATCATGTGGAGAAACGCAAAACGCACCGAGAAAACACATCAACCAGGCCTTAATACAAGACACTTCGCAAAACAGACCATCGCTCAAAGAAAAACTTTCCCCATTGCATTCCTGCCCCCTCCAAGGGCTAAAATCGCAGACCTTTTGGAGTTGTTTACTTTTTTCAATCAAGCCTGCCCCCTTCCACCATTCTCACCTAGGAGAAAAAATCAAGTCCCTAGTCAATACTCCCATTCCCAGCACCAATTTCTGCTCCTGTCCCCAGCACCAATATCTACTCCCATGCCAAGAGACAATTGCTACTCCTGCCCTAGCACCAATCGTTACTCCCATCCCCTGCACCAATCGTTACTCCCATCCCCTGCACCAATTGCTACTCTTGTCCCCAGTACCAATCTCTATTCCCATGCTAGGAACCAATAATTACTCCTGGCCACAGAAGCGATTGTTACTCCCATCCCAAGCACTAATTGCTACTCCTGTCCCCAGGACCAATTGTTACTCCCATCCCCTGCACCAATTGCTACTCTTGTCCCCAGTACCAATCTCTATTCCCATACTAGGAACCAATAATTACTCCTGGCCACAGAAGCGATTGTTACTCCCATCCCCAGCACTGATTGCTACTCCTATCCCCAGCACCAATCATTACTCCCATTCCCAGCATTTGTTATTCCCATGCCAAGAACCAATTGCTACTTCAGACCACTGCAGCAATTGCTACTCCCATCTCCAGCACCAATTGCTACTCCTGTCCCCAGCACCAATCATTGCTCCTATTCCCAGCGCCAATTGCTACTCCTGTCCCCAGCATCATATGTTATTCCCGTGCCAAAAACCAATTGCTACTCCAGACCACAGCAGCAATTGTTACTACCATTTCCAGCACCAATTGCTACTCCTGTCCCCAGCACCAATTGCTAAACTCATCTCCAGCACCAATTGCTACTCCCATCTCCAGCAACAATTGCTACTCCTGTCCCCAGCACAAGCCGTTACTCCCATTCCCAGTATCAATTGCTACTCCTGTCTGCAGCACCAGTTGTTACTCCCATTCCAAGCACCAACTGCTACTCCTGTCCCCAGCACCAATCGCTACTCCCATTCCCAGTACCAATTGCTACTCCTGTCCCCAGCACCAGTTGTTACTCCCATTGCCATTACCAATTGCTACTCCTGTCCCCAGCACCAATCGTTACTCCCATTCCCAATACCAATTGCTACTCCTCTCCCCAGCACCAGTTGTTACTCCCATTCCAAGCACCAACTGCTACTCCTGTCCCCTGTACCAGTTGTTACTCCCATTCCAAGCACCAATTGCTACTTCTGTCCCCAGCACCAGTTATTACTCCCATTCCAAGCACCAACTGCTACTCCTCTCCCCAGCACAAGTTGTTACTCCCATTCCAAGCACCAACTGCTACTCCTGTCCCCAGCACCAATCGTTACTCCCATTCCAAGCACCAATCACTACTCCAGTCCACAGCACCAATTGCTACTTCCATCCCCAGAACTGATTGCTACTCCTGTCCCCAGCACCAGTCTTTACTCCCATTTCCAGCACCAATTGCTACTTCTGTCCCCAGCACAAGTCGTTACTCCAATTCCCAGTACCAACTGCTACTCCAGTCCCCAGCACCAGTTGGTACTCCCATTCCAAGCACCAACTGCTACTCCTGTCCTAAGCACCAGTTGCTAGTCCCATTCCAAGCACCAATTACTACTCCTGTCCCCAGCACCAATCTCCACACCCAAGCAAAGCACCAATCGCTACTCCAGTCCACAGCACCAATTGCTACTTTTACCCCCAGCACTGATTGCTACTCCTGTCCCCAGCACCAGTCGTTACTCCCATTCTGAGCACCAGTTGCTACTCCTATCCCCAGCACCAATCTCCACTCCCAAGCCAAGCACCAATAGCTACTCCTGTCCCCAGCACCAATCTCCACTCCCAAACCAAGCACCAATTGCTACTCCTGTCCACAGCACCAGTTGCTACTTCCATCCCCAGCACTGATTGCTACTCCTGTCCCCAGCACCAGTCGTTACTCCCATTCCCAGCACCAATTGCTATTTCTGAACCCAGCACCAATCGTTACTCCTCCTGCCCACCCCCCCTGCACCAATCTCTACTCCTCCTGCCCCCCCCCCACACCAATCTCTACTCCTCCTGCCCCCCCCCCCGCACCAATCTTTACTGTAGCAAGTATAAACATTCAGGGTTGCCTGCTCTACAGTAGTGGGGCTGACATGGAGATTTTGTCTTGTAGATGCGCTTGTAAAAAATGCTAATCGTTCACACATTTACCAAACATTAAATGACTGTCAATTTCCGCATAAGATTTTACAGACCTTGAACATTACCCCCGGTTCACATCTATGTGGCTGTGCGGGCCGCGTTCTGCAGGGGCACGAGAGCCCATTTATTTGAATGGACTCCCGTGCCCGTGACACGCAGGGAAGAGGTCCCTGCACTACTTTGGAAAATGCATCCCACACCAGTACAGTTGCGTTTTCCAGTGCAGGCAGCGTGCAATTAGAACTAATGGCCCCCGCCCGCGTGTCCACATTTCTATGTGCGGGTGGTGCAGATGCACGGATTTTCATGTGGATCCTCAGCGGCACCACCTGCACAGATGTGAACCTAGGGTAACACCTGTCACCAGATTGATTATAAGCATTCATGGACATGTCCTTACAGTATATCTGATCATTCCTGCTATTGATCTTTATTGGTAACACAGCAAGTATACTTTTCTATAGCTTATTGCTGGGGTCCCCAAATTACAGTCCATGGCCCAAATCTGGCCTGCCGCAAATTTTATCTGGAACTCTGATTTAACAGGGACTTCTGATGGGCACCGTGATGTAAAGGGGACTCTCATGCAAGACGGGTTTCTTAAAGTGGTTGTAAAGGCTGAAGGTTTTTTACCTTCATGTATTCTATACATGAAGGTAAAAAACCTTCTGTGTGCAGCAGTGCCCTCAACCCCCCCTAAAACTTACCTGAACCCCATCTCGATCCAGTGATGTGCACAAGAGCCTCGGCTCTCCCGAGTCTCTCCCTCCTCATTAGTTGAGACAGTAGCAGTAGCCATTGGCTCCTGCTACTGTCATTCACAGCCATTGAGCCCAAGAGGAGAGGGAGGAGATAGGGTCAAGTCATGCTCCGTGTGTGAATGGACACACAGAGCAGTGACTCTGGAGCAAGCCTGTGTGGGTACCCCCATAGCAATCTGCTTGCTGTGGGGGCACTAGATAGGAGGGAGGGGCAGGGGGACCCCAGAAGAGGAGGATTGGGGCTACTCTGTGCAAAACCATTACACAGGACAAGCACTTATGACTTGTACTGTATGTTTGTTATTTTAACCACTTTCCCGCCGCCCTATAGCAAAAATACTGCTACAGGGCAGCAGGCGTGCGCAAAATCATGTATATATATATATATATATATATATATATATATATATGTGATTTTGCATTTCTTGGTAGGGGGAGTGCGCGAGCCTCGGCTGTCAATCACTGGGTCGTGATTACTCACCGGCATCCAGTGATTGCTGAGTATCTTCAACGGGGGAGAGAACTGTGTATAAACAGCACAGATCTCTCCCCTGTCAGCTCCTGCACACTGCTTTGCATGGCTCTGCATAGCAGAGCCATATAGAGAAGTGTGCTTACAGTGTAAAGCACACACACAGCACACAGTTAACCCTTTGATCGCCCCAGATGTTAACCCCTTCCTGCTCAGCGCCATTAGTACAGTGTCAGTGCTTTTTATTAGCACTGATCACTGTATTGGTGTTACTGGGGATGTCAGTGACACCAAGTCAGTTCCCCCAAGTGTTAGAATGGCCACTGCAGTCCCACTACAAGTCGCTGATCACCACCATTACTAATAAAAAAAAAAAATTCCAGTATCTATACCGCCATTTGTAAATGCTATAAATTTCACGTAAACCAATTAATTTACACGTATTCTGATTTTTTTCTAGCAAAGACATGGAGCAGAATACATTTTGGCCTAAATTTATGATGAAATTTGAGTTTTAAAATGTTTTCATTGGACATGTTTATTAGCAAAAAGTCAAAAATATTGTTTTTTTCTCAAAATTGTCAGACTTTTTTGTTTATAGCACAAAAAATTAAAAACGCAGAGGTGAACAAATACCACCGAAAGAAAGCTCTAATTGTGGAAAAAAAAGAATGTAAATTTAATTTGCGTGCAGCGTTGAATGAATTGTCAGTTAAAGTAACGCAGAGCCCTAACGCAAAAAATCGGGGAAATCCTCTGGAGGGCAATTGGTTAAAGAGATGAGTCCAGGAGGTGGCATGCACCTCGTTGGACTTAACCCATACCATACCTGCACATTTTACAAGATAAATATTTGGTGCGCTAAGAAGAGAAAAAACAGATGTATACTGTGATGGCTGGTATATTAACCACACAAGTAAAGTCCTTAAAGTCCAAAGGTGGTTAAACAAAGCTTTAATGTCCTTTTAAAATGGCGGAAATTCAATCATTGATACTTTTTACTTGGTCTCTATCACAGCACGCTGTGAGTATTATGTTTTTGCCATTTATATAACAAGATTGTTTACAATTGTCATTATAATCACTGTATGACTGTAATACTGTGTTTCAGTCCGTAGAGGCCATATGTCTTATGCAGAGAGTTTTGACCCTGAAGAAGGAGTAAACTTACTCCGAAACGCGTTGGATGCCATTTAGGAACTCTGTTATGTCGACATAATTTTGTATGGTACCATTGTAACTATTGAATATACTACCTATGCCTATTCAATGTTTTATGGCTATCATTCACCTACAGTTGTGGCCAAAATTATTCAACCCCCACTGAAATTGAGTGTTTTGGCCAGTTTGACATTGCTTTTGATCATTCAGTCATCTTGCTTACATTTACATTAAAGAGGCACTTGTAGGTCAGACAAATATAACATAACAGTTATAATGAAATAACCACAAATGTCTTTTCTGTGCTCACAGCATTATCAGTTTTATTCAACCCCCAAGTGACATTCAATCTTAGTACTTAGTACAGCATCCTTTTACAGTTATAACAGCTTTTAAACGTGAAGCATAGCTTGACACAAGTGTCTTGCAGCGATCTACGGGTATCTTCGCCCATTCTTCATGGGCAAAGGCCTCCAGTTCAGTCACATTCTTAGGCTTGCGCACTGCAACTGCTTTCTTTAAGTCCCACCAGAGGTTCTCAATCGGATTTAAGTCTGGTGACTGCGATGGCCACTCCAAAATGTTCCAGCCTTTCCTCTGCAACCATGCTCTAGTGGACTTGGAGGTATGCTTGGGATCATTGTCCTGTTGAAAGGTCCAACGTCTCCCAAGCCTCAGGTGTGTGACGGACTGCATCACGTTTCCATCCAATATCTCCTGGTACTGAAGAGAATTCATGGTACCTTGCACACGCTGAAGCTTCCCTGTACCTGCAGAAGCAAAACAGCCCCAAAGCATGATTGACCCTCCACCATGCTTCACAGTAGGCAAGGTGTTCTTTTCATCATAGGCCTTGTTCTTTCTCCTCCAAACATAGCGTTGATCCATGGGCCCAAACAGTTCTAATTTTGTTTCATCAGTCCACAGAACACTATCCCACAACTTTTGTGGTTTGTCCACATGGCTTTTGGCATACTGCAGTCGACTCTTCTTATTCTTTGGAGACAGCAAGGGGGTACGCCTGGGAGTTCTGGCACGGAGGCCTTCATTACGCAGTGTGCGTCTTATTGTCTGGGCTGAAACTTCTGTACCCACATCTGACAAATCTTTTCTCAGTTCCTCAGCAGTCACACGGGGACTTCTCTCCACTCTACGCTTCAGGTAGCGCACAGCAGTCGAAGTCAGCATCTTCTTTCTGCCACGACCAGGTAGCGTTTCAACAGTGCCCTTTGCCTTGAATTTGCGAATGATGCTTCCTAAGGTGTCTCTTGGTATGTTTAACATCTTTGCAATCTTCTTATAGCCATTGCCCTTCCTGTGAAGAGAAATCACCTCTTCTCTTGTCTTCCTGGACCATTCTCTTGCCTTCACCATGTTTGTAACCACACCAGTAAATGTCTAGAAGGAGCTGAGTATCACAGTCATTTTAAAGCTGCCTAATTGGTGCTTATTATGCTTGATTGCTGCTCGGTGACATCCACAGGTGTTTTCAATACCTGATGGAAAGCACCTGTATGAACCTCTGTTCTTCAGAGTGGTAGTCTTTAAGGGGTTGAATAATTGTGGCAATGAAGAAACCACATAAGAACCATTTACTACTGTATTACATAAACAATTGATGTCATTTTAGTTGCATTTGGGTAGTTACAACGTCCTTGTAGGATTTGATTCTGAATACAATTCCAAATGTACACTATAGTCCCTAAACCCCTTTACAGCATTGGGGGTTGAATAATTTTGGCCACAACTGTATGTTCAATAAAGATTGATGTAATTTTTCCATATTCTGGTGATGCCTTTAACCACTTCCCGTCTGGCCCATGTATATAAACGGATGGACGGGAGCAGTGCAGGGGCGGGTGTCAGGGAGCGAGGAGCCAGACACACAAGGAGGTGCAATTAAAGGTAGATTTATTATACAAAAACAAGACAGAGTCTATGCAACTCCAACAGCAACAGCGGATGACTTGGTAGGACAGTAGCCAGGAAGGATGGTTGCCAGAGCCGGGGTCAGAAGCCAGGAAGAATGGTCGCCAGAGCCGGGGTCAGAAGCCAGGAAGGATGATCGCCAGAGCCGGGTCAGAAGCCAGGAAGGATGGTCGCCAGAGCCGGGTCAGAAGCCAGGAAGGATGGTCGCCAGAGCCGGGATCAGAAGCCAGGAAGGATGGTCGCCAGAGCCGGGGGCAGAAGCCAGGAAGGATGGTCGCCAGAGCCGGGGTCAGAAGCCAAGAAGGATGATCGCCAGAGCCGGGTCAGAAGCCAGGAAGGATGATCGCCAGAGCCGAGGTCAGAAGCCAGGAAGGATGGTCGCCAGAGCCGGAGTCAGAAGCCAGGAAGGATGGTCGCTAGAGTCGGGGTCAGAAGCCAGGAAGGATGATCGCCAGAGCCGGGGTCAGAAGCCAGGAAGGATGGTCGCCAGAGCTGGGGTCAGAAGCCAGGAAGGATGGTCAGAAGCCAGGAAGGAGTCTTGCCAAAGCCGAGTCGGTATCCAGGAGAGCAATGAGAAACTAAACAGGAGCTTGCTGCTGTGCAACGGACAGGACACGAATGCAATGGACAGCTACAAACAGCAGACTTATATGTGATAAGCCGCCACCTCCTGGGGGAGGAGCCGCAGAGGGCTGAAAGCATAAAGGATCCCACAATGCTTTGCAGACACCTAAGATGGATGCCAGCACATGGAGCAGCACAAGCCCTGAGGAACGGTAGGACCTTGACAGCAGATTGCCGTTCATAAAAGGCGCCCGCACTTTCAAGTTGTGTGCGCTCCCTGGGAGCACGCGCCACCGTGATCCGGTGCCTGCTGTGTCCTCCGGTCGCTGTACGGGACCTATGTGTGAGGTCCCGATCATGTGATCACTGATTGGCCAATCAGTGAGCACATGAATAGTAGTAAGCAAGATGTCACTTCTGACTATGGTGACACTGTACTGCTAGGGTGACAGTATGTTAAAAAAAAAAAAAAAAAAAAACAAACAAAAATAATATAAAAAAATAAAATAAAAATGTAAAAACATTTTTTTTTAAATTATAATTTTTGGTTATAAACTAATTTAGGTTATTTTTTTTTTACTAAAAAGATAGATGAATACATTTTGGCCAAGATTTATGAAGAAAGATTATTTATTTGCAAAATTGTATTAAAAAACACTTTTTTTCTAAATGTTTGGATTTTTTCATTTATATAGCAAAAAAAAATCCTGTGAATAAATACCACCAAAATAAAAAGTTTTATGTCTCAAAAAAATTGTTAAAATATTCATATGGGTACAGTGTTGCATGACCGTGCAATTGTCATTCAAAGTGTGATAGCGCTGAAAGCTGAAAATTGGCCTGGACAGGAAGGGGGTGAAAGTGTCCGGACAGGAAGTGGTTAAAGTCCCACTTAGGGAGGTTGTCTTTTCCTATATAAATTTGCACTTTATTTATTTATTACATGTACTTATATAGCACCATCAATTTACGCAGCGCTTTACATATATATTGTACATTCACATCAGTCCCTAACCCTCAAGGGGTGTACAATCTAAGGTCCCTAACTCACATTCATACATACACATACTGGGGCCAATTTAGACAGGAGCCAATTCACCTACCAGCATGTCTTTGGAGTGTGGAAGGAAACCAGAGTACCTGTAGGAAACCCACACAGGCACAGGGAGAACATGCAAACTCCAGGCAGGTTGTGCCGTGGTTGGGATTTGAACCAACAACCCTAGTGCTGCCAGGCGTAAGTGCTAACCATTTAGTCACTGTGCTGCCTGTTTGCACTTTAGGGATGTTTGGCATTTATTAGATATACCTCAGGTTCACCTCTTATATATTTTAAAATGTATTAATTCATTTAAATTTGATTTGTTAATTTATAAAACATTTTTTTAAATTCACAAATATTTGTAAAATATAAGATGTGACCCCCCCCATACTGAAACGTTTGGAGACCTCTGGCTTATTGAAAAGTGCCATAAAAAAATCCCAGTAGTGAATAAATACCACCAAAATAAAGTTTTATCTGTCTCAAAAAAATGCTAAAAAATTCATATGGGTACAGTGTTGCACAACCGCGCAATTGTCATTCAAAGTGTGACAGCGCTGAAAGCTGAAAATTGGCCTGAACAGGAAGGGGGTGAAAGTGTCCGGACTGGAAGGGGTTAAAGTCCCACTTAGGGGGGTTGTCTTCTCCTGTATAAATTTGCACTTTAGGGATGTTTGGCATTTATTAGATATACCTCAGGTTCACCTCTTATATATATTAAAATTCATTCAATCATTTAAATTTGATTTGTTCACTTACAAAACCTTTTTGTTTTAATGCACAAATATTTGTAAAGTATAAGTATTTGTGACCCCCCCCATACTGAAACGTTTGGAGACCTCTGGCTTATTGAAAAGTACCATTAAAAAAAATCCCTGTGGTGAATAAAAACCACCAAAAAAATGCTAAAAAATTCATATGGGTACAGTGTTGCACGACCGCGCAAATGTCATTCAAAGTATGATAGCGCTGAAAACTGAAAACTGGCCTGGACAGGCAGGGGGTGAAAGTGTCCGGACTGGAAGGGGGTAAAAGTGTCCGGACTGGAAGTGGTTAAAGTCCCACTTAGGGGGGTTGTCTTTTCCTATATAAATTTGCACTTTAGGGATGTTTGGCATTTATTAGATATACCTCAGGTTCACCTCTTATATATTTTAAAATGTATTCATTCATTTAAATTTGATTTGTTCATTTATAAAACTTTTTTTAAAATTCACAAATATTTGTAAAATATAAGATGTGACCCCCACCCCCCCATACTGAAACGTTTGGAGACCCCTGGCTTATTGAAAAGTGCCATGGAATGTGATAGTACTATGTACAAACAGAAATGTAACAACACAACAGATAAAAACAAAATAATAATAATAATAACAATATTAATAATAGTAATAATAATAATAATATTAATAATAATAATACTATTAATAATAATAATAATAATAATAATAATAACAATATTAATAATAATAATAATAATATTAATAATAATAATAACAATATTATTATTAATAATAATAATAATAATAATAATATTAATAATAATGGGATACACGTTCACTAGCACATATGCCAGTAAAATAAAGAGCTCAAACCTTCTATCTTCAGCATTTGGATTCCAGCTTTGTTATCACATTTTCTTATTATTTTGATGGCCTTTTAATTACATCGCAAAACAATGAATGGGGGGACATGCAGGTGCTGTTTGCATAAGAGTTTTTTTTTTTTCAGCCGCAGCACGTCTGCGCTTTGGAGACTTTGATAAATGACCCCGACGACCTTGTTAAGTGGCGCCCTCTGCCCTCTTCTGTATAAAGTGTTCCTGTACGACCCCCCCACCCACCCCCCCCTTCTCACCACCCTGCACACCCACAAGGCTCCCTAAACCTCCCATCGTTAGGAAGTGTTAGTAGGCTGGTGAAGTGACAAATGAGCCTGTGAAAGCTCGTTGTCCTAATTAAACTCTGACAAGGAGAAGTGACAAGAGGCAATGGAGGGGAAACAATGAGAACAGTGTGTGAGGACAGGTTCTGCGCTGGGAACAGCTTTGTAGCCAGGCGAAAAAAAAACAAAAAAAAACTCTTGTTTCCATTTGCTAATCCATATTAGACTTCCCCATAGCCAACATATTCCGGAGCTCCGCACTCACTCAGTCTTTCCATCCTCAGACAGGAGACAGAGCCATCTGGAAGAAGATTTCCCAAGAATTGTATTGGTGGGTGAACGACTACAGCGTCAAGATGCTGATGAAATGAACATAGGAACATGGGTTGAAAAAAGATGCAAGTCCAACCAATAGAAAAAAATACATAGAAAACCTCCATATATAAAACCCTATACCCACAGCTGATCCAACGGGAGGCAAAAAAAAAAAACCCCAATAAAGAATGGTCCAATTTGTTCCAGCAGGGGAAAAAAATCCTTCCTTATCCTGTAAGGTAGTCAGATATTGCCTGGAATAACAATCTCTAGTGTTCTTACCTATAATTGTTAATATCTAGATATATTTCATTCGTTTGGGAATACATCCAGTTCTTTTTTAAAATCTACTGAGCTGGCCAGAACTAGCTCTTGAGGGGGTCATTTCCACATTTTTACAGCTCTTACTGTGAAGAAGACTTTTCTTATATGGAGGACGAGGGGGTGGTCAACTGTATCAAAAGCCTCAGAGAGGTCAAGTAGTAAGAGTATGGAGTAGCGGCCATTGGTTTTAGCACTTAGTAGATCATTAGGGAGTTTTAGTAGGTCAGTTTCAGTGGAGTGTAGTGAGCGAAAACCAGACTGTAAAGGGTCAAGAAGGTTGTTGTCGGTGAGGTGGGAGCTCAGGCGATTGTAGACTAAGCGTTCTAGGAGTTTAGAGGTAAATGGCAGCAGGGAGATGGATCTTAAGTTGTTCATGTTGGTGGGGTCCAGGGAGGGCTTTTTAAGTATGGGAGTGATGTGTGAATGCTTTAGAGGGGAGGGAAAGGCACCAGTAGAGAGGGAAAGATTGAAGATGTGAGTGAGGGAGCATAGGATAGAAGAAGAGGGTGACCGTAGGAGTTGTGAGGGGACAGGATCTAGGGGGCAGGTAGTGAGATGGGCTTCTGAGAAAACCTTAGTGACCTCTTTGGTAGTAGCAAGGTCAAAAGAGGAAAGTGTTGAGGGAGGTTTAGTATAAGGTATGCTAAGTGGGATGGATGTCTGTGCGGTGGAGATGCCCCTACTAATTGCGTCAATCTTGTTTTTGAAATTATTTGCAATCTCGTGAGCAGTGATGAGGTACTGGGTGGAGGTGGAGGTGGAGAAAGTAGAGAGTTAAAAGTAGAGAAGAGACGACGAGGACTGGATGACAAGCTATTAATAAGAGTGACAAAGTAGGCTTGTTTTGCAGCATGGAGGGAGGAATTGTATGTAAAGAAAGCAGATTTATATCAGGTGAATGCTTGCTGGGATTTGGTTTTACGTCACAATCGCTCCAGCGTACGACTATGTCGTTTAAGATTTCTGGTGTCGTCAGTCTGCCAAGGTTGTAATGGTCGGGGCCTGATTCTTCATGTTGTTAGAGGAGCAAGTAAGTCTTATGCAGATGAAAGCGAACTGTTGTAGACAGCAATGGCCAGGTCAGGGCAGGACAGGGGAGAGATTCTGTCATAGAGTTGGTCAGTTGCAGAGTGGAAAGGAGCCGGGTTCAAGTTGTGAAGGTTTCTGCGGGTAATTGTTTGCTGCTTGGAGGGATAGGTGTTTGAAGATGAGGAAACTGTGAAGGTGATGAGATTGTGATCAGAGAGAGGAAAGGGGGTGTTTGTGAGGTTGTAGGGAGTACAACGATAGGAGAAAACAAGGTCTAATGTATTCCCATCAGAGTGAGTGGAGGACTGTATACACTGTGCTAATGCAAAAGATGAGGTTAGGTTGAAGAGTTGGGATGTAGCCGGGTTGTTGACATTAATAAGGATGTTAACATCTCCGAGAATGATAGTGGGGAGTTCAGAGGAGAGAAAGTAGGGTAGCCAGGCGGAGAAATCATCAAGAAAGCAGGGCACCGGTCCAGGAGGCTGATAGATCACTGCAATCCTCAGAGAAATGGGAGAAAACAGCCAGATGCAGTGAGTCTCGAAAGAAGAGAAGGATAGAGAGGAAGGGTTAGGGAGGACTTGAAAGTGCTCAGTGGGGATAGAAGCAAACCAACCCCACCACCTTTCGGACCACTGGGTCTGGGTGAGTGGGTCCAGAGGAGGCCTCCATAGGAAAGTGCTGCGGGAGAAGAAGAATCTGTTGCTTGAAGCCCGGTTTCTGTAATTGCTAGCAGGTTAAGGGAGCGGGAGACAAAAAGGTCATGGACAGAGGTGAGCTTATTACAGACAGAGCAGGCATTCCAGAGCAATGTTAAATTGAGGGGATTGCAGCTATTCCAGGAAGAAAGGGGATGCCTGGTGTGGGGGTGAAATACTGGAGGACCAGGGTTTGGGGAGAGATCCCCAGAGGTTAGGAGAAGAAGAAGGGTGAGGAAAGTAACATGGGAGCGGGATGTACACGAGTGCACATGCCTTCCAGGCCTAGTGTTTGGGTCAGCAGGAGAGTGAAGTATCAGCAGGAGGTGATGAGAGAGGAGGCGGGGAGATGGTAGCAGTGAGGGTGAGATGTACAAGTTTTGGGGTGGAGCAGAGGGATAAAGAAGTGAGATTTTGGGAACGCAGGATAGTAATATGAAAAGGAGGAGTAGAGGGGACATATTAAAAGGTACACGGAGTGGGACTCCGACTTGTAAGAGATGTTTCCCAGGGTGTTTGCTTGCAGTCTGCCCAGCATGTAGTAGAGTTTCTTGTTGTATCTTCCTGCTGCTTGAGTTATCCTGCTTTAGTTAAACTGCTGTGTTTAACTGCATCTTAGCACTCCATCAATGCAGCACTCACGCAAAAGCAGCACCCCATCTGTGACTGTGCCCCCCATCTGTGTTTCCCCCCATGAGCTGGTCTAAATTTATAGGGAGATGGTCAAATGAGCACTCTTCTCTGCCCCAATTAGGAACTGATAAGGATCACATGAATAGGGGGGATGTTTCTCAAACAGACCAGACACAGACTACAGTCATAAAACGAGTGCAACTAGAGGTGAGAACTAATCAACATATACAAAAATATATATACACTATTTGTTCTGAAATTAACAGGAGTCAATGCGTTCTAGTTAAGAGTGGAGAGGAGATAGCAGCATTTACCTGTGAAAAGCAGAGAAGGCATGATTAGACTGAACCACTGATATATTTATACATGGAGATCAAATCCCCCCTTATGTATTATACATGGAGATCATATCCCCCCTTATGTATTATACATGGAGATCATATCCCCCCCTTATGTATTATACATGGAGATCATATCCCCCCTTATGTATTATACATGGTGATCATATCCCCCCTTATGTATTATACATGGTGATCATATCCCCCTTATGTATTATACATGGAGATCATATCCCCCCTTATGTATTATACATGGAGATCATATCCCCCCTTATGTATTATACATGGAGATCATATCCCCCCTTATGTATTATACATGGTGATCATATCCCCCTTATGTATTATACATGGAGATCATATCCCCCCTTATGTATTATACATGGAGATCATATCCCCCCTTATGTATTATACATGGTGATCATATCCCCCGTTATGTATTATACATGGTGATCATATCCCCCCTTATGTATTATACATGGTGATCATATCCCCCCTTATGTATTATACATGGTGATCATATCCCCCCTTATGTATTATACATGGAGATCATATCCCCCCTTATGTATTATACATGGAGATCATATCCCCCCTTATGTATTATACATGGAGATCATATCCCCCCTTATGTATTATGCATGGAGTTCATATCCCCCCTTATGTATTATACATGGAGATCATATCCCCCCCCCCCCCTTATGTATTATACATGGAGATCATATCCTCCCTTATGTATTATACATGGAGATCATATCCCCCCTTATGTATTATACATGGAGATCATATCCCCCCTTATGTATTATACATGGAGATCATATCCCCCCTTATGTATTATAAATGGAGATCATATCCCCCCTTATGTATTATACATGGTGATCATATCCCCCCTTATGTATTATACATGGAGATCATATCCCCCTTATGTATTATACATGGAGATCATATCCCCCTTATGTATTATACATGGAGATCATATCCCCCCTTATGTATTATACATGGAGATCATATCCCCCTTATGTATTATAAATGGAGATCATATTCCCCCTTATGTATTACACATGGAGATCATATCCCCCCTTATGTATTATACATGGAGATCATATCCCCCCCTGTGTATTATACATGGAGATCATATCCCCCCTTATGTATGATATATGGTGATCATATCCCCCCTTATGTATTATACATGGAGATCATATCCCCCTTATGTATTATACATGGAGATCATATCCCCCCTTATGTATTATACATGGAGATCATATCCCCCCTTATGTATTATACATGGTGATCATATCCCTCCTTATGTATTATACATGGAGATCATATCCCCCCCTTATGTATTTATACATGGAGATCATATCCCCCTTATGTATTATACATGGAGATCATATCCCCCCTAATGTATTATACATGGAGATCATATCCCCCCTTATGTATTTATACATGGAGATCATATCCCCCCTTATGTATTATACATGGAGATCATATCCCCCCTTAATCTCCTCTTCTCAAGAGAGAATAAATTCAGTCCCTCTAATCTTTCCTGATAGCTGAGCTCCTCCATGCCTCTTATCAGTTTGGTGGTCCTTCTCCGCACTTTCTCCAGTTGTAGTGGCTATCTCCTCCTGTGCCACCATCCTCTCCCTCCTAGATTGTAAGCACCAAAGAGCAGGGCCCTCGATCCCCTCATGTTTTGCATTGTATTGGTATTGTTCTGTCGCATGTTCTGACCCCCTTTGTAATGTACAGCGCTGAGCGAACCATTGGCGCTTTATAAATACTGTATAATAATAATAATAATTTCCTTCCTCTGGATTCTTGAGTGGGATTATACAGGAACCAGAATCTTCAGCCTTAAAGAACAAAATAGCTATAATGAATGGTCCATTAAAAATAAAACAAAAAGTAGCCTTTGCTGCAATATAAATCATCAGCATAGAGCTTCCCTGCAGTACTTCTTTTTCACCATCAGTTGTCCTTGTTTTGATAGCCAGCATCATTCAACACACTTCCTGTGAGCCCATGCTGCCAAGGAACTGCCTCAAAGCCTGTGACTGGACAGTGAAAAGAAAAGCAGCACAGTGATGAGCCCATCTCTCATGGGCAGCACAGTGGCTAAATGGTTAACACTTCGCCTGGCAGTACTAGGGCCGTTGATTCAGATCCCAGCCATGGCACCACCTGCCTGGAGTTTGCAAGTTCTCCCTGTGCCTGCATGGGTTTCCACTGGGTACTCCGGTTTCCTCCCACACTCCAAAAACATGCTGGTAGGTTCATTGGCTCCTGTCTAAATTGGCCCTAGTATGTGTATGTATGAATGTGAGTTAGGGACCTTAGATTGTACACCCCTTGAGGGTTAGGGACTGATGTGAATGTACAATATGTATGTAAAGTGCTGCGTAAATTGATGGCGCTATATAAGTACCTGAAATAAATAATAAATAAATAAAATATGTCAAGCACCTTCTGAAAAGCGATCTGCTGTGCTTCACTATTCAGAGCGTGTAAATGAGCCTTTATTATGGGTAATCATCTAGTCATAGATGCCGGTAGCAAGTCACTAGAGTGTCATTATAGTGTTTATGAAGGGCAGATCGGGGGATTCCTTTCATCTCACGTTCGCTCTGATAAACCCTGAGCACTGGGCGGTTGGTTGTCAGAGAAGGAAGCCAGCACATGACTTGTAAACTCTGAAACCATCGGGATTGCTCAATATAACAAGTTCTCGAATCTCTGACTTCTCTGAATCTGGCTCAATGCTGTCACTGTATTTAAAGCTCGGGATGACTAAAATTCATGAGAATGCTTCGGTATGTAATGTCGGCTTTATTCATTCTCCTTACCCAAGCCATGTGATTATTTATAATTAGAAGTAATGCTAGTACCCATGTACTCCTAACTGGAACAAAACACAGTCATGGCCAAAAATCTCCCCCCAGGCATTTCTGTCAGATAACTCCCCACTTCACCCAGAACATTGTTGCAATTATTAATAATATTATACAGGATTTATATGGCGCCAACAGTTTGCTCAGTGCTTTACAATATAACGGGAGACAATACAGTTCAATACAAGAGGGATAGGAGGGCCCTGATCCTGGGAGATTATAATCTAAAAGCAATTACAAATGTTTCGGCATTCTCATGTTTGTATTGGTATGACACAAAAAAGTGGAGAATCAAAAAGCCAAATTCGACACATGTCACACAAAACCCCAAAAATGATCTGGAAAAAATTATTGGCACCCTCAATGTAATATCTGGTAGTGCACCCCTTGGAAAGAGTAAGTGAAATCAATGGCTTCCTGTAACCATCAATGAGTTTCTTCCACCTCTCTACTGGAATTTTGGAGCGCTCTTCTTTCGCCAACTGCTCCAGGTCTCTCAGATTGGAAGGGTTCCTTTTCCCAGCTGCTGTTCTGAGATCTCTCCACAGGAGTTCTATGGGATGGAGATCTGGACTCATTGCTGGCCAGTTCAGTCTTCTCCAGCACTTTCCCTGAAACCATTTCTGGGGGCTTTTTGACGTGTGCTTTGGGTCATTGTCCTGCTGTAAGACCCATGACCTCTGATGGAGACCCAACTTTCTGACACTGGGCCCTACATTGCACCCCAGAATTCTTTGGTAGTCTTCAGATTTCATAATGCCATGCACACGGTCAAGACATCCAGTGTCTGAAGGAGCAAAGCAACCCCAAAACATCAGTGACCCCCCACCATGTGTGACCGTAGGGACTGGATTCTTTTCTTTAAAGGCCTCATTGCTTTTTCTGAAAACAGTAGAATGATGGAATTTACCAGAAAGCTGTAATTTTGGTTCATCTGTCCACAGCACATTCTACCAAAAGGGTGTTGGCTTCTGCATGTAAGTTTTGGCAAACTCCAATCTGGCTTTTTTTATGTTTCTGTGTTAGCAGTGGGGTCCTCCTGGATCTCCTACCATAGTGTCCGTTTTCATTCAGATGGCGACGTATAGTGTGAGCCGACACAGTTGTACCCTGTGCCTGAAGGTCCGCTTGAATTGTCTGGAAGTTGATTGAGGTTCTTTATCCCCCATTCAAACAATCCTTCGTTGCATTCTTTGGTCAATTCTTCTCTTTCGTCCACATCCATGGAGATTAGCTACAGAGCCATGGGTTGTAAACTTCTTGACAATGTTGCGCACAGTGGACACAGTAACATTAGGATCTCTGGAGATGGACTTGTAACCTTGAGATTGTCCATGCTTTTCCACAATGTTTCTTCTCAAATCCTCAGACAATTCTTTGCTGCTCTTTCTCTTCTCCATGCTCAATGTGGCATACAAAGACACACAACAGTAAGGTTGAGTCAATTTTTCACCATTTTAGCTGGTTGTCGGTCTGATTTCTATATGGTCAACACCTGTAAATTGATATAGGGGAGTAATTACAAATTACAGGAACATGACAAACATATTATTTTTTACAGTTTTGAGAAGGTGCCAATAATTTTGTCCATTCCATTTTTGGGTGGAATGCGTCAGCTTTGGCTTTTTGTTTCTCTACTTTTTTGTGTCATACCAATACAAACAAAAAGCATACACATGAGAATGCTGTAACATTTGTCATTGCAACAATTATCTGGGCGAAGTGGTGCGTTATCTGACAGAAATGCTGGGGGGACAATATTTTTGGCCATGACTGTATATATAATACAATATCAGGAACTTCTGCAATCCCTAGGATGTGTAATTTTATCACGTAGCATATTTGAGCATTCCTGCTCGTTTTTTGGGTTTGCCCGATTTTCACGCAGTTCCGCATATAACTCATAGGGCACCCTATTCACTTCATGGAGCTGCCCTATACATGCTTGTTGACCAAAAGAAGCTCCTGCTCCTTTTCGGCTGACAAGCTAAGTGCGATTTTTAAACTCGCATTTTACCGCGATTCTGTCACGGGACAACGGTGGCAGAATTGCACGGTGTTTTGGGGTGCCACATCCAAACGCTCGTCGCCCGTCATTTTGGCTGCGATTTTGAATCGTGGGCAGAATCGATGAGATTCTGCCTGTGGTTCCAAATGTGAACGGGGCCTAAGAGTAGATGGAACATAATGAAGCATAATCAGAAGGTATCCTTATGGCTCCAGATAGGAATGAACAGACCTCAGTGTTACCATCTGTAGGTTTCTACCGTCTGTTCTTAAAGAATATGTAAACCCAAACTTTCCTATTCCTGATATGTGCCTGCTGTACCATGTACTTGTATGAAAACATCTCCTGTTCTCTTTGTATTGCTTCCTTTGTGTGAAATTCCCAGTGTTTCTGCCAGTCCCTCTGCTTTCCTATTAAAAACTGACCACACTAGGCATGAGAACACAGCGTGGTCAGTTCCCTAACTATGCTGGGAACTCAGCCTGCTCTCCTCCAATGATCAGACTTGTCCTGACATCCCTCCCCTAACTCAGCCATTCACTGGGAAGACTAGTGCACTACTATTTCTCCTTCCCCAGCTCTTGTGCAGCTGAGAACAGAGGGAATGTGATCACTTATAAAAAAGGGGAAAAGGTGTAAATGACGCTTTCTTTTATATTTATTCCCAAATGTTTTTCCATGTTTCTCAATGTATGCCATGTGTGCAAAGTTACAAATGGCATATGGCGCAAACCTACAGTAAAAAACCGAGCGTGATACAAGGAGTTAACATTCAGACAATATTAAGTCCATATAGTCCGACTCCATATCATAGGAAGTCCATACACATTGCTAAAATCCATGAAAGCACCTAAAGGCAGCTCCACCAAGAGACTGGAATGTATCTCTCTAGAAATGAAAAAGGAACACAAGGGGGAGCCTCTAAGTGCAGCATTAAAAGAAAACAGTTTAATAAACCAGAATTGTATTCTTTGTGAAGAATTAAAATAACCATGAGAAATAACCATGAGAAATGACCATGAGAAATGACCATGAGAAATAACCATGAGAAATGACCATGAGAAATAACCATGAGAAATGACCATGAGAAATAACCATGAGAAATGACCATGAGAAATAACCATAAGATCACCATAAGAAATAACCATGAGAAATGACCATGAGAGATAACCATGAGAAATAACCATGAGAAATGACCATGAGAGATAACCATGAGAAATGACCATGAGAAATAACCATGAGTGATAACCATGAGAAATGACCATGAGAAATAACCATGAGAAATGACCATTAAAAATGACCAAGATGAATAACCATGAGAAATGACCATGATGAATAATCATGAGATGACCGTGAGGAATGACCATGAGAAAAGACCATGAGAAAAGACCGTGGGAAATGACCATGAGAAATGACCATGGGAAATGACCAAGAGAAATGACCATGAGAAATGACCATGAGAAATGACCATGAGAGATGAACATGGAAATGACCATGAGAAATGACCATGGGAAATGACCAAGAGAAATGACCATGAGAAATGACCATGGGAAATGACCAAGAGAAATGACCATGAGAAATAACCATGAGAAATGACCATGAGAAATGACCATGGAAATGACCATGAGAAATGACCACGAGAAATGACCACGAGAAATAACCATGAGAAATGACCATGAGAAATGACCATGAGAAATGACCATGGAAATGACCATGAGAAATGACCACGAGAAATGACCACGGGAAATGACCAAGAGAAATGACCATGAGAAATAACCATGAGAAATGACCATGAGAAATGACCATGGGAAATGACCATGAGAAATGACCATGAGAGATGAACATGGAAATGACCATGAGAAATGACCATGGGAAATGACCAAGAGAAATGACCATGAGAAATGACCATGGGAAATGACCAAGAGAAATGACCATGAGAAATAACCATGAGAAATGACCATGAGAAATGACCATGGAAATGACCATGAGAAATGACCACGAGAAATGACCACGAGAAATGACCATGACAAATAACCATGAGAGATGACCATGAGAGATGACCATGAGAAATAACCATGAGAAATAACTATGAGAAACGACAATGAGAAATGACCATGAGAAATGACCACAAGAAATAACCACGAGAAATGACCACAAGAAATAACCACGAGAAATAACCACGAGAAATAACCACAAGAAATGACCACAAGAAATAACCATGAGAGATGAACATGGAAATGACCATGGGAAATGACCAAGAGAAATGACCATGAGAAATAACCATGAGAAATGACCATGAGAAATGACCACGAGAAATGACCACGAGAAATAACCACGAGAAATGACCACGAGAAATTGCCATGAGAAATGACCATGAGAAATGACCATGAGAAATAACCATGAGAAATGACCATGAGAAATAACTATGAGAAACGACCATGAGATATGACCATGAGAAATGACCACAAGAAATAACCACGAGAAATGACCACAAGAAATAACCACGAGAAATAACCACGAGAAATGACCATGCAAAATGACCATGAGAAATGACCATGCAAAATGACCATGAGAAATGACCATGACAGATGACCATGAGAGATAACCATGAGAAATGACCATGAGAAATGACCACAAGAAATAACCACGAGAAATAACCATGAGAAATGAGCATGCAAAATGACCATGAGAAAGGACCATGACAGATAACCATTAGAGATGACCGTGAGAAATGACCATGAGAAATAACCTTGGGAAATGACCATGAGAAATAACCATAGGAATGGCCACAAGAAATGACCATGAGAAACGACCATGAGAAGTGTAAGGACTGCTGCCACTCGTCAGGTGTGTAAGTAGCAACATCCAAGACCAGATGGAGCCGAGGGATGAACCGGACATCTGTGCTCCACGGAGGGCATCGGCTCCTGTAGTTGGAGAGGAACCTGGAACTGGAAGTGAAGTCCAAAAACCAAAGTGGACAGCAAGACCAGAAGTGGCGTCATGGAGGGTGGGTCCGCAGCCTATGTAACGCGTTTCGAGCACCAATCATCTCCTTTGTCAAACCTGATTGGCTAGGATAGCAATCCTCATTTATACTGGTGTTTGGGCCTATGTGGGCGGGGTAGGGGCGGTCTTATACACTGATGGAAATAAGGAAGATCGTGGGAACAACCAGAATCAATTAACATAGCGGCAAATGTATCAAAACGGTCTTGTATGCTATTAGGGAAGGTTGTGAGAACAAACAGAGTCCATGACATGGCGGCAATGTATCAAAACAAACAGCCATGTGATGTGTATTCACTTTTATCAACGCAAACACACATACAGGTGGGCGACCACATGAACATAAAAAGGCAATAAAAATTAAAGAAATTAGTAATAATAATGAAACAAAAAGAATATAAAACAGTGAAAATTAATAATAAATATTAAAAAAGAAATATGTCAATGATGGAATCCATTTTACACTAAATGGTGGCTAAAGATATAATAATAATAATAGGATTATTACATATATAAAGGAGGAGAGACATCGTAGTGTTTTATATAGAGGTACATAATACTGTAATAAGCCTGATACATAAGAAGAGGGGGATATGGTCCAGAAAATGCGGGACGATGTTCATGGGTCCATGAGGACCAGTTTTTGCAGCCCCTGGTCAAATCCTTACCAGCCTGTATTAGGGACGGTATACACCTCATGGAATCACTTAGTTACATAGTTAGTCTGGCTGAAAAAAGACAAAAGTCCATCCAGTTCTACCATTAAAAAAAAAAAAAAAAGTTATAATCCTACACCCACAGTTGATCCAGAGGAAGGCAAAAAAAAACAGCAAAGCATGATACAGTTTGCTCCTGCAGGGAAAAAAATTCCTTGCTGAACCCCCGAGAGGCAATCGGATATTCCCTGGATCCACTTTACCTGGGAGCCCCCATATAGGTGGGTTTCCCTGGATGCATGTTCTTTGTATACATCTACAGTCAGGTCCATAAATATTGGGACATCAACACAATTCTAACATTTTTGGCTCTATACACCACCACAATGGATTTGAAATGAAACAAACAAGATGTGCTTTAACTGCAGACTGTCAGCTTTAATTTGAGGGTATTTACATCCAAATCAGGAGAACGGTGTAGGAATTACAACAGTTTGCATATGTGCCTCCCTTGTTAAGGGACCAAAAGTAATGGGACAATTGGCTTCTCAGCTGTTCCATGGCCAGGTGTGTGTTATTCCCTCATTATCCCAATTACAATGAGCCGATACAAGGTCCAGAGTTCATTTCAAGTGTGCTATTTGCATTTGGAATCTGTTGCTGTCAACTCTCAAGATGAGATCCAAAGAGCTGTCACTATCAGTGAAGCCATCATTAGGGTGAAAAAACAAAACAAACCCATCAGAGAGATAGCAAAAACATTAGGCGTGGCCAAAACAACTGTTTGGAACATTCTTAAAAAGAAGGAATGCACCAGTGAGCTCAGCAACACCAGAAGACCCGGAAGACCACGGAAAACAACTGTGGTGGATGACCGAAGAATTCTTTCCCTGGTGAAGAAAACACCCTTCACAACAGTTGGCCAGATCAAGAACACTCTCCAGGAGGTAGGTGTATGTGTGTCAAAGTCAACAATCAAGAGAAGACTTCACCAGAGTGAATACAGAGGGTTCACCACAAGATGTAAACCATTGGTGAGCCTCAAAAACAGGAAGGCCAGATTAGAGTTTGCCAAACGACATCTAAAAAAGCCTTCACAGTTCTGGAACATCCTATGGACAGATGAGACCGACATCAACTTGTACCAGAGCGATGGGAAGAGAAGAGTATGGAGAAGGAAAGGAACTGCTCATGATCCTAAGCATACCACCTCATCAGTGATCATGGTGGTGGTAGTGTCATGGCGTGGGCATGTATGGCTGCCAATGGAACTGCTTCTCTTGTATTTATTGATGATGTGACTGCTGACAGAAGCAGCCGGATGAATTCTGAAGTGTTTCGGGAATATTATCTGCTCATATTCAGCCAAATGCTTCACAACTCATTGGACGCTTCACAGTGCAGATGGACAATGACCCAAAGCATACTGCAAAAGCAACCAAAGAGTTTTTTAAGGGAAAGAAGTGGAATGTTATGCAATGGCCAAGTCAATCACCTGACCTGAATCCGATTGAGCATGCATTTCACTTGCTGAAGACAAAACTGAAGGGAAAATGCCCCAAGAACAAGCAGGAACTGAAGACAGTTGCAGTAGAGGCCTGGCAGAGCATCACCAGGGATGAAACCCAACGTCTGGTGATGTCTATGCGTTCCAGACTTCAGGCTGTAATTGACTGCAAAGGATTTTCAACCAAGTATTAATAATTATTCTGTCCCATTACTTTTGGTCCCTTAACAAGTGGGAGGCACATATGCAAACTGTTGTAATTCCTACACCGTTCACCTGATTTGGATGTAAATATCCTCAAATTAAAGCTGACAGTCTGCAGTTAAAGCACATCTTGTTCGTTTCATTTCAAATCCATTGTGGTGGTGTATAGAGCCAAAAATGTTAGAATTGTGTCCATGTCCCAATATTTATGGACCTGACTGTATACCCCATGATATTGGAGTCCTAGCTGTGCAACACTTCCTCATGGAAGACCTCCTATTGAGTCATCCACAGGCCAACCTTATTTTGGAAGCTACCAGGTTTTGTTTATTCCACAATTATTTCTCTTTTGACAAATTTTATTTACAAATGACTGGTTCACCCCATCCCCTTATAACATCATCACACGCTGTGATTGGTCAAAGCATTGCACCTGAATCTGTGGTCAGGTGCATTACTTTGGCTAATCACAATGCACTATCAGGGCACAGGGGATTGTGGAGCGAACAGCCCGCCGAACGCCCGTACCGTTCGTGTTTTCAGCGAACACATGAATGGCCCATGTTCGACTCAAACATGCAGCCCATCCCTATTCTCCCTTAACCCTTTGGGAATATCTCACCAAAAATGGCATTTTATTGCAGGGGATGCCCAAAATCTGACTTCTGGGGAAATCACACAAGGAAATGACATTCTATATTCCAGCAGTGCACAGAGCGTCTCCGGGTTGCCATATTGCATTGAATTTCACTGAAAATGACAGCGGCTGCAGATTAAAAAGGAGATTTCGGATCTATTTTCTAACATTACATTCTGGTGTGTGTAGCAATTGTAAATGTTATTTGATTTGTTTTATTCACTATTTTTTTCCTACAGAAATGGAGTTACTTTTCAATTAAGTCACTAAGAGGGAACAGCTATTAGAGGTGAAGGCTTCGTTCACACCAGTGCTTTGCAGGAGCATCTTTCTGCTCGTTTCCCTGAGCATGGCTATGTACATCAGGGGCCTCCAAACATTCTAAACAAAGGGCCCATTTACTGTCCTTCAGACTTTAGGAGTGCCGGAGTGACCAGTGGGAGTAGAAAATGTCCCAGCGTCAATAGGAGTTAAAAAAATAACACAGTGCTTGTAGTCAGTGGAAGGAGGAATAGTGTCCAGTCATTGATATTAGTTGGAGGAACAGTGCCTCATCGTTGGTGTCAGTGGGAGGAATAGTGCCCCATCATTGGTATTAGTTAGAGGAACAGTGCCCCATCGTTGGTGTCAGAGGGAGGAATAGTGCCCCATCGTTGGTGTCAGTGGGAGGAGTAGTGCCCCATCATTGGTGACAGTGGGAGGAGTAGTGCCCCATCATTGGTGTCAGTGGGAGGAATAGTGCCCCATCAATGGTGTCAGTGGGAGGAATTGTGTCCCATCATTGGTGTCAGAGGGGGGAATTGTGCCCCATCATTGGTGTCAGTGAGAGGAATTGTGCCCCATCATTGGTGTTAGTGGGAGGAATTGTGCCCTATCGTTGGTGTCAGCGGGATGAATAGTGCCCCATCATTGGTGTCAGTGGGAGGAATTGTGCCCTATCGTTGGTGTCAGTGGGATGAATAGTGCCCCATCATTGGTGTCAGTGGGAGGAATAGTGCTCTATCATTGGTGTCAGTGGGAGGAATTGTGCCTTGTTGTTGGTGTCAGTGGGAGGAATAGTGCCCCATCGTTGGTGTCAGTGGGAGGAATAGTGCCCCATCGTTGGTTGACAGTGGGAGGAATAGTGCCCCGTCATTGGTGTCAGTGGGAGGAATAGTGCCCCATCATTGGTATCAGTGGGAGGAATATTGTCCCATCATTGGTGTCAGTGGGAGGAATAGTGCCCCATCGTTGGTGTCAGTGGGAGGAATAGTGCCCCATCATTGGTGTCAGTGGGAGGAATAGTGCCTCATCATTGGTGTCAGTGAGAGGAACAGTGCCCCATCGTTGGTGTCAGTGGGAGAAATAGTGCTCCATTGTTGGTTTCAGTGGGAGGAATAGTGTCCCATCGTTGGTGTCAGTGGGAGGAATAGTGCTCCATTGTTGGTTTCAGTGGGAGGAATAGTGCCCCATCATTGGCGTCAGTGGGAGGAATAGTGCTCCATTGTTGGTTTCAGTGGGAGGAATAGTGTCCCATCGTTGGTGTCAGTGGGAGGAATAGTGCTCCATTGTTGGTTTCAGTGGGAGGAATAGTGCTCCATTGTTGGTTTCAGTGGGAGGAATAGTGCCCCATCATTGGTGTCAGTGGGAGGAATAGTGCCCAAAATCACCCGGAACACATTCAGCTTAGTCCCTGTTCAGGTGTGAATGTTGGCCAATTCTTAATGGCACCCCCACACATCTTGCGTTTGCATGCCAAAATGCATGCTATCGCAGTACCATAGGTCTCAGTGTGGCGTGATTTTAAAAATTGATCGGGCGAGTTTTTTTGTGCGTTTCTTGCACATACGGCAACCTACGGAAATTAATGCGACCTAAATGCGAAGCAAAATTGTGCAAAAAAAGTGTGCACGCTTGGTCGCTCCTCTATGGCGTAATCGGAGTGTGAGCCTTGGCCAAGGTGATTCCACAACCTGAG
Organism: Staurois parvus; assembly: GCF_062004578.1. Taxonomy (NCBI): domain Eukaryota; kingdom Metazoa; phylum Chordata; class Amphibia; order Anura; family Ranidae; genus Staurois; species Staurois parvus. The sequence continues at coordinate 1,291,268 of NW_028318641.1, forward strand.
ATTGGTGTCACTCCAGGGAAGGAAAAAATGTCACCAACACACCGAGGATCACCAATACGGGTCCAAAGGTTTTAATAAACCATCACATAGTTACAGCAAGGCAACGTTTCGGAGTCTCGCAGGACCCCTTCATCAGGCATGTGACGGGAACGTGGTGTCACTCCAGTACCCTCCACTGTTCATCATTCCTGGAAGGAACCTAATAATTGTGTATTCCCACATGGAAGAAAAATATATTTGAAATCTATTTTAAAAATATTCTTCCCAAATATATTGACATATATTTGAAATACCACAATTTGGCCATATTCAATATATTTCAAAATTTATTTCAATAAATTAAAAAAAAATAAAAAAAATAAAAAAAAAATAATATATATATATATATATATATATATATATATATATATATATATACATACTGTATGTTGAAATGCATTTTTATTACAAAATCAAAATATATAAAAAATATTTTTAAAAATACATTTCATACATACTGTATGTCTTTAAAAATACAAATCTACATTTTTTAAATGCATTTACAAATATATGTAAAAATAGATGTTAAAATTACTTTTTTTATATGTTAAAAAAAATCTGAAGAGTATATTTAAAAAAATATATATTTTTAAAAACATTTTTCATATATTTTGTAATAAAGCCGCAATTCAACATGCAGTATATATATATATATATATATATATAGAATATGGCCAAAATTGTAACATTTCAAATATATGTCAATATATTTGGGAAGAATATTTGTAAAATATATTTCAAATATATTTTTCTTCCATGTGGGTTGGCTCACCAATAAACATCTACAAAATGCAATGTCAGGCTGTATGCAGCACCTGGGCTTCCCTGGCGACAGATTTTCATGTGCCACTAATGAGCCCTGTATGTCTCCCTAGTAAAACAGCACACAGTTAACCCTTTGATCGCCCCAGATGTTAACCCCTTCCTGCCCAGTGTCATTAGTACCGTGTCAGTGCTTTTTATTAGCACTGCTCATTGTATTGGTGTCACTGGGGATGTCAGTGACACCATGTCAGTTCCCCCCCCCCCCAGTGTCAGAATGCCTGCTGCAGTTTCGCTATAAGTCGCTGATCGCCGACCAAAAAAAAAACTCCAGTATCTATACCGCCATTTGTAAACGCTATAACTTTTGTGTAAACCAATTAATTTACACGTATTGGGATTTTTTTTTTTAGCAAAGACACGGAGCAGAATACATTTTGGCCTACATTTATGACGACATTTCATTTTTAAAATGTTTTTACTGGACATGTTTAATAGCAAAATGTCAAAAATATATATTTTTTTCAAAATTGTCAGGGTTTTTTTGTTTATAGCGCAAAAAATAAAAAACGCAGAGGTGAACAAATACCACCGAAAGAAAGCTCTATTTGTGGGGAAAAAAAAGGATGTAAATTTAAAAAAATTGCCTGGTCAGGAAGGGAGGTAAATCCTCTGGAAGGCAAGTGGTTAAAGAGATAAGTCCAGGAGGTGGCATGCGCCTCGTTGGACTTAACTCATAGCATGCCTGCACATTTTACAAGAATTTTTTTTTAAACTGTTTTTTTTTTGTTTATAGTGCAAAAAATTTAAAAACGCAGAGGTGATTTTTTTTATGCCTTTTGGATGTGTTCCAGTGCGTTTTCTATGCATTCTGGTTAATTTTTCCCCTCTCTTCTTCAAGTTAAACAGGGAGATGTGCGTTCCAGTGCATTTTTTGTGCGTTTTGGTGCGTTCCGGAGCGTTTTTGATGCATTTTACCGCATTCCAGTACAGTTCTGTGCAGAAAAAAATGCAGCGTGTTCTACTTTTTTTTCTGCGACTGGAACGCACTGGAACTGCAAGCACTGATGCAGGGGCGGACTGACCATTCGAGCACTCGGGCACTGCCCAAGGGCCCGGGGTCAGTAGGGGGCAGGGGCAGACTGACAACTCATGGGGCCCCCGGGCAATAGGGGATCATGGGGCCCCTGTCTCCTTGCCAAAACTCAAAAAAGCCTATAAAAAAGGTACCAGGGGCATCTCATGAGGCCCCCTACTGACCCCAGGCCCTCGGGCAGTGCCCGAGTTTCCAAATGGTCAGTCTGCCCCTGGTAGGGGGCCCCATGAAATGCCCCTGGTACCTTTTATATAGGCTTTTTTGAGTGTGGGCAAGGACACGGGGGTCCCATGATCCCCTATTGCCCGGGGGCCCCATGAGTTGTCAGTCCGCCCCTGCACTGATGTGACATTGACAACCATATAACCTACTTTCTGTGTGTTTTGGATACAGAAAAAAAGCGACTGAACCGCATGTCGTGTGAACCGGCCCTAAAACAGGACTGTCCTATCTGAATGCTTGTATAGTTCAGCTGAAAGCACTGCAACAATGTATTTGAATAATAAAATGAAATGTATACTAACAGACTCTGTCACACCAGATGTATTTCATAAACCATCTTCAAGTTTTTTCCACAGTGGATTATAGAATAAATGTAAATGATGAAATAAAGGCTCTCCCTCAGTTGTATAAAATATGTGGTTTGTTGTGTAATACTCTACCGCTGCTGCTGCTTTCTCTCAGTTTTATTGAAAAATATAATGTTGCAAATTAGATTTTAGCTGTAGAAATGCAAAAAAAAAAAAAAACTATTCTGTTCCATTTCTTTATAGTGGAGGTCTCCAAATTATGGCTCATGGACCACATGTGGCCCGCTACAGCTGATGCGCACAATCTCCACTTCACCCCCCGCCCCAAAGAGCAACTGATGTCAGGTGGGACTCTGATGGGGATGCCGATGTAAGCGGGACTCTGATTTAAGGGAAAACTCTAATGTAGGGGGGACTTTGATTGGGTCACTGATTTAAGGGAGGACTCTAATAGGGACACTGGTGTAAGGGAAGGCTCTGATGGGGACACTGATGTACAGGGAGGACTCCGATAGGGACACTGATGAAAGGGAAAACACTGATGTAGGGGGGACTCTGACTGGGTCACTTATTTCAGGGAGGACTCTAATGGGGACACTGGTTTAAGGAAGGGCTCTGATGGGGACACTGATGTACAGGAAGAACTCTGATAGGGACACTGATGAAAGGGAAAACACTGATGTAGGAAGGACTCTGACTGGGTCACTGATTTAAGGGAGGACTCTAAAGGGGACACTGGTGTAAGGGAGGGCTCTGATGGGGACACTGATGTAAGGGAGGGCTTTGAAGGGGACACTTATGTAAGGGGGGACTCTGATGGGGAAACTGATGAAAGGGAAAACACTGATATAGGGGGCACTCAGATTGGGTCACTGATTTAAGGGAGGACTCTAATGGGGACATTGATGTAAGGGAGGGCTCTGAAGGGGACACTGATGTACAGGGAGGACTCTGATGGGGACACTGATGTACAGGGAGGGCTCTGATGGGGACACTGATGTACAGGGAGGGCTTTAAAGGGGACACTGATGTAAGGGGGAAGTTTGATGGGGACACTGATGAAAGCAATAACACTGATGTAAAGGGGGCTCTGATTTGGTCACTGATTTATGGGAGCACTCTCATTGGGTTCTGATGTAAGGGGGAAGACTCTGATGGGGACACTGATGTATGAGGGGAACTCTAATGGGGACACTAATGTGAGGGGGAACTTTGATGGGGACCCTGATATCAGGGGACGATGATGGGGACACTGATGTAAGGACAAACTCTGAAGGGGATACTGATGTATGGGGGGGAATCTAATGAGGACACTGATGTAAGGGGGAAGTCTGATGGGGACCCTGATGTCAGGGGGACGATGATGGGGACACTGATGTAATGGGGAACTCTGAAGGGGACACTGATGTAAGGGGGAAATCTAATGGGGAAACTGATGTAAGGGGGGAAATCTAACGGGGAAACTGATGTAAGGGGGATGATGATGAGGACACTGATGTATGGGGGGAACTCTAATGAGGACATTGATGTAAGGGGGAACTCTGAAGAGGACAGTGACGTAAGAAAGGAACTCTAATGAGGACTCTGATGTAAGGGGAACTCTGAAGGGGACACTGATGTAAAGGGGAACTCTGATGGGGACTCTGATGTCAGGGGGACGATGATGGGGACACTGATATAAGGGGGAACTCTGAAGGGGACACTGATGTAAAGGGGAACTCTGACGGGGACTCTGATGTCAGGGGGACGATGATGGGGACACTGATATAAGGGGGAACTGTGAAGGGGACACTGATTTAAGGGGGGGAATCTAATGGGGAAACTGATGTAAAAGGGACGATGATGAGGACACTATTTTATGGGGGGAACTCTAATGAGGACATTGATGTAAGGGGGAACTCTGAAAGGGACACTGATGTGAGGGAGACAAGGGAGGACTCTGATGTTTAGTGGAAGTCCTATAGGGACACTGATGTAAGGGGGAACTCTAGTGTAAGGGGGATCTCTGATGGGGACACTGATATAAATAAAAACTCTTAAAAAGATCCAAGTGAAAACATTTTTCAAGAATACTTGTAAATTATATAATGTGGCCCCCGTACTGCTAAGTTGGAGGACCCCTGATTTGTAGTATACCCCTAGTGATCATAAAATACTAGAATAATCACGGCAACAAAACAGAAAAAAGCGTATTGCCACTGTGGGCCTTTCTTTGTTATGCTAACAAGTCTTCTAGATGTAGCCTGGAAAGTGCTCGGTGCGATAATGATGTCTGCAGCGTATTGTACACATTGTTGTCCCCAGAAAGCAGCCTCAGCCTATGGCTGGGAGAATGGAAATTCATATAAAGAAGTGTGAAGCTAATGATACTCTCAGCGTGTGAAGCAATTAGTAAATATTTGAAATTGAACCAATATAAACAAAAATACACATCCTACGCTCTCTAATTGGGAGGGTCTGGGATCAGCCAAGTATTGTTATGGGTTAATGACAGGATGAAACGCTCTATTATTCTGTTAATTAAGAGAAATTCCTTTTGTGTACAGAAGTTTCTGGCTGATCCATCAACAAAATCAAAAGCAGGAGTAACAAATAGAACGATACAAGCCTAAAATGAAATATGATATAGTATGTATACATCCAAATGAAACACCATAACTTTCACATTTATCCTTGTGGGAAAGTAGTAAAATGTTTAAACCTCTTGTCTGATTTGGAATATGTGCAAAGCTATACCTTCGTAGTAGTGAATCTAATCATATTTGGAGACACAAACAATCCTGTGACGGTGTCTCCATGATAGGAAACATTAAGGTAAATCTCAACAATGGGACACAGACAGCTAAAAAAAGGCTAAGCACCAATCACTACTCCTGAACCCAGCACCAGTCACTACTCCTGAGCCCAGCACCAACCACTACTCCTGAGCTCAGCACCAATAACTACTCCTGAGCCCAGCACCAATCACTACTCCTGAACCCAGCACCAGTCACTACTCCTGAGCCCAGCACCAACCACTACTCCTGAGCTCAGCACCAATAACTACTCCTGAACCTAGCACCAATCACTACTCCTGAACCCAGCACCAACCACTACTCCTGAACCCTGCACCGATTACTACTCCTGAACCCTGCACCAATCACTACTCCTGAACCCAGCACCAATCACTACTCCTGAACCCAGCACCAATCACTACTCCTGAACCCTGCACCGATTACTACTCCTGAACCCAGCACCAACCGCTACTCCTGAGCCCAGCACCAATCACTACTCCTGAACGCAGCACCAATCACTACTCCCGAACCCTGCACTAACCACTACTCCTGAACCCTGCACCGATTACTACTCCTGAACCCAGCACCAACCGCTACTCCTGAGCCCAGCACCAATCACTACTCCTGAACGCAGCACCAATCACTACTCCCGAACCCTGCACTAATCACTACTCCTGAGCCCAGCACCAATCACTACTCCTGAACCCAGCACCAATCACTACTCCTGGCCCCTGCACCAATCACTACTCCTGACCCCTGCACCAATCACTACTCCTGACGCCTGCACCAATCACTACTCGTGAACCCAGCACCAATCACTACTCGTGAACCCAGCACCAATCACTTATCCCGAACCCTGCACTAATCACTACTCCTGAGCCCAGCACCAATCACTACTCCTGAAACCTGCACTGATTACTACTCCTGAACCTTGCACCAAGCACTACTCCCCAACCCTGCACCAATCACTACTCCTGAACCAAGCACCAATCACTACTCCTGAACCCTGCACCGATTACTACTCCCAAACCCTGCACCAATCACTACTCTAGAACCAAGCACCAATTGCTGCTTTTGAACCAAGCACCAATCACTATTCCTGAACCAAGCACCAATCACTATTCCTGAACCAAGCACCAATCACTATTCCTGAACCCAGCATCAATCACTACTCCTGAACCAAGTACCAATCACTACTCCTGAATCCAGCATCCATCACTACTCCTGAACCAAGTACCTATCACTATTCCTGAACCAAGCACCAATCACTATTCCTGAACCAAGCACCAATCACTATTCCTGAACCAAGCACCAATCACTATTCCTGAACCAAGCACCAATCACTATTCCTGAACCCAGCATCAATCACTACTCCTGAACCAAGTACCAATCACTACTCCTGAATCCAGCATCAATCACTACTCCTGAACCCAGCATCCATCACTACTCCTGAACCAAGTACCAATCACTACTCCTGTCTGCAGCATCAATCACTATTCCTGTGCCCAGCATCAATAACTATTCCCATCCCCAGCACCAATAGCTCCTCCTGTTCCCAGCACCAATCACTACTCCCATCCCCAGCACCAATCACTACTCCCATCCCCAGCACCAATCACTACTCCCATCCCTAACATCATTCACTATTCCCATCCCCAGCATCAATCGCTACTCCTGTCCCCAGCACCAACTGCTATTTCTGTACCCAGCACCAATCACTACTTCCGTCCCCAGCATCAATCGCTACTCCTGTCCCCAGCACCAACTGCTATTTCTGTACCCAGCACCAATTGCTACACCTTTCTCCAACAATTGGTGCTGGGGACAGGAGTAGCAAGTATAAGCATTTAGTGTTGCCTAATATCTCCATATTAGTGAATAATAGCATCAGTTGTTACACCCATCCCCAGCACCAATCACTACTTCTGTCCCCAGCATCAATCACTACTTCTGTCCCCAGCATCAATCACTACTCCTGTCCCCAGCACCAATCACTACTCTTGTCCCCGGCAATAATCACTACTCCTGTCCCCGGCAACAATCACTACTCCTGTCCCCAGCATCAATCACTACTCATGTCCCCAGCAATACTCACTACTCCTGTCCCCAGCATCAATCACTACTCCTGTCCCCAGCAATAATCACTACTCCTGTCCCCAGCATCAATCACTACTCATGTCCCCAGCAATACTCACTACTCCTGTCCCCAGCATCAATCACTACTCCTGTCCCCAGCATCAATCACTACTCCTGTCCCCAGCACCAATCACTGCTCCTGTCCCCAGCACCAATCACTGCTCCTGTCCCCTGCATCAATCACTACTCCTGTCCCCAGCAATAATCACTACTCCTGTCCCCAGCAATAATCACTACTCCTGTCCCCAGCATCAATCACTACTCCTGTCCCCGGCAATAATCACTACTCCTGTACCCAGCATCAATCACTACTCCTGTCCCCAGCAATACTCACTACTCCTGTCCCCAGCATCAATCACTACTTCTGTCCCCAGCATCAATCACTACTCCTGTCTCCAGCACCAACCACTACTCCTGTCCCCAGCATCAATCATTACTCCTGTCCCCAGCATCAATCACTACTCCTGTCCCCAGCATCAATCATTACTCCTGTCCCTAGCATCAATCACTACTCCTGTCCCCAGCACCAATCACTACTCCTGTCCCCAGCAATACTCACTACTCCTGTCTCCAGCACCAACCACTACTCCTGTCCCCGGCAATAATCACTACTCCTGTCCCCAGCATCAATCACTACTCCTGTCCCCAGCATCAATCACTACTCTTTTCTCTAGCATCAATCACTACTCCTGTCCCCAGCATCAGTCACTACTCCTGTCCCCAGCACCAATCACTACTCCTGTCCCCAGCACCAATCACTACTCCTGTCCCCAGCATCAATCACTACTCCTGTCCCCAGCATCAATCACTACTCCTGTCCCCAGCATCAATCACTACTCCTGTCGCCAGCATCAATCACTACTCCTGTCCCCAGCAATACTCACTACTCCTGTCCCCAGCATCAATCACTACTGTCATAGTATAGGTGCGTGTGAATAAAATGCTAAGTCTTTGATCATAAACTTCTTATCTATCTTAGAATAAGTGCAAAGTAATATCTCTGTATTAGTGAGTCTATATATCATACTTGCTATGGGGGCACTCGTGCGTGCTCTCTCCCAAGCCCTGCTCTGTGTATCCATTCGCCTCCCACCTCTCCTCACTGGCTGTGATTGACAACAACAGGATCCAATGGCTCCCATTACTGTCTCTGGGCCAAAAAGGAGGCAGAGACCCAAGAGAGCCTCCGCTCTCATGCACATGGTTGGATAGAGATCAGGCCAGGTAAGTATAAGGGAAGGTTTGGTGGGGGCAGACCACAGAAAAATGTTTACCTTAAGGCAGTGGTCTCCAAACTGTAGCCCGGGGGCCTGATGTGGCCCTTTGCCTGCCTTTATCCGGCCCTTGGGGAACTATTTCTTCCACAGATGCAAATGATGCTGTACCATTTCCTCCACTGACACCTATGATGGAACGATATTCCCCCTACTGATACCAACAATCAGGTACTAGTCCTCCCACTAAAACCAATGATGGGGCATTGCTTGCTCTCACTGACATTGGGGCATTTTCAACTGTCCAAAGTCTGTCCCCCCTAAAGCCTGAAGGACGATAAACTGGCCCTGTGTTTGGAAAGTTTGGAGAACTCTGCCTTAAGGTATTGAATGCATTAAGACAGGGGTGTCAAACTGGCGGCCCTCCAGCTGTTGTGAAACTACAAGTTCCATCATGCCTCTACCTTTAGTAGTCATGCTTGTAACTGCCAATCTGGCAATGCCTCATGGGACTTGTAGTTTGGCAAAAGCTGGAGGGCCGCCAGTTTGACAGACGTGCAATAATGTAAAAAAACTTTTACAACTACTTTAAATTAAATCTCAACAATGGGACACAGACAGCTGAAAAATAGGCTGATGGCACCAATCACTACTCCTGTCCCCAGCACCAATCGCTACCTCTGTCCCTGGCACCATTCGCTATTTCTGTCTCTACACCTATTATTACTCCTTTCCCTAGCACCAATCACTACTCTAGTCCCTAACACCAATCTCTACTCCTGTTCCAAGCACCAATCTCTACTAGTGCCCCCAAACAAATCGTTACTCCTGTCCCCAGCACCAAACACTACTCCTGTCCCCACCACCAATCGCTACTCCTGTCCCCAACACCAATTGCTACTCCTGTCCCCAACACCAATAGCTACTCTTGTCCCCAGCACCAATTGCTACTCCTGTCCCCAGCACCAATCACTACTCCTGTCCCCAACACCAATTGCTTCTCCTGTCCCCACCACCAATTGCTACTCCTGTCCGCACCACCAATCGCTACTCCTGTCCCCACCACCAATTGCTACTCCCATCCCCAACACAAATCACTACTCCCATCTCCAACACCAATCACTTCTTCTGTACCCAACACCAATCACTACTTCTGTCCACAGCACCAGTCATTATAAGTAGCTAAGAGCAGATGGATCCAGGGATGGGAGTACATATTGAAGCCAAGGTTCTCAAATTTTGAGAAATCTCAGCTGGAAATTGTCAGGGGTGCTGATTTTAGCTAGCTCAACTCTAGGTTTTTCCATGGTTCCATTTGACAGCAATAAAAATAAAAGTAGCAAGCTTTTGTTTAGCAATTGTAAGGTTCAAGACTGGGTGGTGGTCTTATGGGATAGTTGGTGAGGATAACGCTGACAATTGTAGCCCAAAATAGATTTGTTTTGTGCAAATCCACTAAATATGGAGGACATATCCTTTCTGACCACAGCCTCTAAAGCATCTGTCACTGTAGGTCAGATGCAATGTTAGCAACAAACGTCTTCATGGACACTTTAACTTCAGCTAGGTCAACTCTACATTCCTTCTGTGCTTTTGCAATTGTTTGTTTGGCCATTATAAAAAGAAAAAAAAAGTAGCAGGCTTTTGTTAGGCATCTGTAAGGCCCAGGGCTGGGTGGTGCAAAAGTGCCATTCCAGGGTCTCTTGGGATAGACATGTCAAAAAGAGTTTGGACAATATAAAAAATTCTAGGCCTAAACAGATCAGTTTTGGATAAGTCCACCAGATATGGAGGACTTCCCCTTTCTGACCCCAGCCTCTAAAGCATCTGTCATTAGAGGACGGGCTGTTGCTATTTGCACTGGTATCCAGTACCATCTGTCATGCACCTGTATGGGGAGCCCAAGATGATGAGGGTGGCCTCATCATCTTGGGTGGTGGAAGGGCACAAGTGCCTGTGTGCACATACTGAAGACTGGAACTTAGCAGCTGGTATCAGAAGAGCAGGGGTACAACTGCGGGTACGTCGTGGATACACCAAGTTCACTTATGAGCAGAGTTGAGTCACAAGCCAGGTCCAGTAACAGCTGAGCAAAAAGCCATCGAATCGTTGGCAGAATCAGAGTCAGGAACAAGGTGAGGTTGAGAATGTCCAGGCAGCGAAGTACAAAGGCCGAGATCAGTAACAGAAATGACCAGCAAACATAGGCAGACAAGGATAATCCGAAAGAAGGCCAGGTGGAAGCTGGGTATATATCAAGTTGGGCATAATTTTCAGGATTAAGATGTTAGGAATAAAGACTGCAAGGCCATTCAACAATGATTCTATGCAGCGCTCACTTGGCACCAGTGGATGTGTCTACACGTCCACGGATAAGCTGTTATGCGGCATGGTGACGCATACACATTTGCGCAACTTCAATTCCCAGCACCAATCGCTACTTGTGTCCCCAAAACCAATTGCTACTCCTGTCCCCTGCACCAATCACTACTCCATGCTCTAACACCAATCACTACCTCTGTCCCTAGCACCAACCGCTATTTCTGTCTCCAGCACCAATCACTACTCCAGTCCCTAATACCAATCACTACTGCTGTTAAAAGCACCAATCTCTACTCGTGCCCCAAAACCAATCGCTACTCCTGTCCCCAGCACCAATCACTATTCTTGTCCCCACCACCAATCGCTACTCCAGTCCCCAGCACTGATCACTATTTCTGTCCCCACCACCAAACGCTACTCCTGTCTCCAGCACCAATCACTATTGCCATCCGCACCACCAATCGCTACTCATGTCCCCAGCACCAATCACTATTCCCATCCCCACCACCAATCGCTACTCCTATCCCCAGCATCAATCACTATTTTCGTCCTCACCACCAATCGCTACTCCTGTCCCCTGTGCCAATCGCTACTCCATTCACCGATCACTACCTCTGTCCCTAGCACCAATCTCTACTCCTGTTAAAAGCACCAATCTCTACTAGTGCCCCAAAACCAATTGCTACTCCTGTCCCCAGCACCATTCACTATTCTCATCCCCACCACCAATCGCTACTCCTGTCCCCAGCACCAATCACTATTCCCGTCCCCACCACCAATTGCTACGCCTGTCCCCAGCACCAATCACTATTCCCGTCCCCACCACCAATCGCTACTCCTCTCCCCAGCACCAATCACTATTCCCGTGCCCACCACCAATTGCTACTCCTGTCCCCAGCACCAATCACTATTCCCCTCCCCACCACCAATCGTTACTCCTGCCCCCAGCACCAATCGCTATTCCCGTCCCCACCACCAATCGTTACTCCTGCCCCCAGCTCCATTCATTACGCCTGTCCCAAGCATCAATTGCTCCTCCTGTACCCAACACCAATCACTACTTCTGTTCCCAGCACCGGCCACTCATAAGTAGCTAAGAGCAGGTGAATTCCATAAGTTGCAGGATTACGATCACAGGAATAAAGACTGCAAGGCCATTCAACATTGATCCTATGCAGGTTTAAATAGCTCACTTGGCACCAGTGGATGTGTCCTCTCGCCCACACATAAGCTGTTATGCGGCATGGCGACCATTTGGAAACTCGGGCACTGCCCGAGGGCCCGGGGTCAGTAGGGGGCCCCATGAGATGCCCCTGGTACCTTTTTCATAGGCATTTTTGAGTTTCAGCAAGGACACAGGGGCCCCATGATCCCCTATTGCCCGGGGGCCCCATGAGTTGTCAGTCCGTCCCTGGCAGCACGCACACATGTGCGCAACTTCTAAGCTCGCAATCATGTGCATGCCCATTACCCTAATGGTTGGCTCAATGTTCCTTACGTCATCCTTTTATTAATTTTTTTGTACTTGGTAGTAACCAACAGTCAGTTTATTAACTTTCCCTTCAACCACATCAATCTTTTAGTATATAAATATCTCTTCTGTTAGGGATTTGCTATGGTTTTTGTCTTTTTTTAGGTCTTTAAAGTCACCCACGCGTCACTTACAACCTTCTCACAACAGCAGAGTGTGACATTACAACAACACAAGTCATGAATCAGAATTAACGAGAGTTCCCCATTCTGCCATGATTCAGTGCGGCCGCCGTAGGCTGTCTTGTAAAGTTTTCTATTAATAACCCATCACAACGGAACAAGTCACTTTTTTTTACAGAGGTGGTTTTGGGAGTGATTCACCACAAGGGTTAATAATGCCAAAACACAATTGTGGTGGCAGCCACGCCAATGACTTGTTCCAGACACATGAAGTCATTCCCTGCCTACTCCTCGTATCTCTGATGAGTTTTGTCAGACAGTTATTTACAAGTGACCGCTGGCAATGGAACTACGCCTTGGTTTTATCAACTTTTTGTTTCTCAACACGAACCCCTTACAGCTGTAGACATTCCATAAATCCCAGAAGATATTTATAAGTAATATTGGCATTTAAACTGGTGCTAGGCTCCAAGTTAATGGCAGGATTGACCAGTTTTATATATGATTTCAAGTATATTAGCAGTTTCTGACTAACGTCTTTCCGCTGAAGATGTCTGCGTGTTTTCATTCCAACACGCAATGGGTGTCTAGTGAGCAATGATGATCATTTTTGGAATACTGTGTGTGAACCGTGTAATGTTTAAATATTTTGTATACCTACAACTGCCCTTAATTTTTTTATATACAAGTGAAACTCGAAAAATTAGAATATCTTGCAAAAGTTCATTTATTTCAGTAATGCAACTTAAAAGGTAAAACTAATATATGAGAGAGACTCATTACATGCAAAGCAAGATAGTTCAAGCCGTGGTTTGTCATAATTGTGATGATTATGGCTTACAGCTCATGAAAACCCCAAATCCACAATCTCAGAAAATGAGAATATTACATGCAATCAATAAAACAAGGATTGTACATAGAACAATATTGGACCTCTGAAAAGTAGAAGCATGCATATGTACTCTGTACTTGGTTTGGGTCCCTTTTGCAGCAATTACTGCCTCAGTGCGGCGTGGCATGGAAGCTATCAGCCTGTGGCACTGCTGAGGTGTTATGGAAGACCAGGATGCTTCAATTGCGGCCTTCAGCTTTTCTGCATTGTTCGGTCTCATGTCTCTCATCTTTCTCTTGGTAATGCCCCATAGATTCTCTATGGGGTTCAGGTCAGGCAAGTTTGCTGGCCAATGAAGCACAGTAATCCCACGGTCATTAAACCAGGTTTTGGTGCTTTTGGCAGTGTCGGCAGGTGCCAAGTCCTGCTGGAAAATGAAGTCAGCATCCCCACAAAGCTCGTCTGCGGAAGGAAGCATGAAGTGCTTCAAAATCTTCTGGTAGACGGCTGCGTTGACCCTGGACTTAATGAAGCACAGTGGACCAACACCAGCAGATGACATGGCTCCCCAAATTAACACAGACTGTGGAAACTTCACACTGGATTTCAAGCATCTTGCAGTGTGTGCCTCTCCATTCTTCCTCCATACTCGGGTCCTTGGTTTCCAAATGAGATGCAAAAGTTGCTCTCATCAGAAAAGAGTACTTTGGACCACTGAGCAACAGACCAGGTCTGTTTTTCTTTAGCCCAGGTAAGATGCTTCTGACGTTGTTTGTTGTTCAGGAGCGGCTTGACAAGAGGAATACGACATTTGAAGCCCATGTCCAGGATCCGTCTGTGTGTGGGGGCTCTTGATGCACTGACTCCAGCCTCAGTCCACTCCTTGTGAAAGTCCCCAACACTTTTGAACACTTTTCCTGACAATCCTCTTCAGGCTGCGGTCATCCCTGCTGCTGGTGCACCTTTTTCTTCCACACTTTTCCCTTCCACATAACTTTCTATTAATGTGCTTTGATGCAACATTTTGGGAACATCCAACTTCTTTTGCAATTACCTTTTGAGGCTTTCCCTCCTTATGGAGGGTGTTAATGATGGTTTTCTGCACAACTGTCAGGTCAGCAGTCTTTCCCATGATTGTGATTCCTACTGAACCAGACTGACAGATCATTTAAAGGCTCAGGAACCCCTTGCAGGTGTTATGGCTTAATTAGCTGATTAGAGTGGGACACTTTGAGCTGAGAATATTGCACCTTTTCACAATATTGTCATTTTCTGAGATTGTGGATTTGGGGTGTTCATGAGCTGTAAGCCATAATCATCACAAGTATGAAAAATCATGGCTTGAACTATTTTGCTTTGCATGTAATGAGTCTATCTCATATATTAGTTTCACCTTTTAAGTTGCATTACTGAAATAAATGAACTTTTGTACAATATTCTAATTTTTAGAGTTTCACCTGTATAGTTACATAGTTAGTCTGGCTGAAAAAAGACAAAAGTCCATCCAGTTCAACCAGTAAAAAAAAAAAAAAGTTATAATCCTATACCCACAGTTGATCAGAGGAAGGCAAAAAAAAAACAGCAAACCATGATCCAATTTGCTCCTGCAGGGAAAAAAAATCCTTCCTGAGAGGCAATCAGATATTTCCTGGATCAACTTTACCTATAAATATTAGCATCCAGTTATATTCTGTGTATCCAAGAAAGAATCCAGGACTTTTTTAAAGCAATCCACTGAGCTGGCCAGAACCAACTCTTGAGGGAGTCCTCTGTTATGACCTCAGGTGACCTCAAGGTGTCTTCATGGACACTTTAACTTCAGCTAGGTCAACTCTACATTCCTTCTGTGCTTTTGCAATTGTTTTTTTGGCCATTATGAAAAGAAAAAAAAAGTGCCATTCCAGGGTCTTTTGGGATAGATATGTCAAAAAGAGTGTGGACAATATCAAAAATTCTAGGCCTAAAACAGATCAGTTTTGGATAAGTCCACTGAATATGGAGGACTTCGACTTTCTGACTCCAGCCTCTAAAGCATCTGTCATTAGAGGACGAGCTTTTGCTATTTGCACTGGTACCCAGTACCATCTGTCATGTACCTGTACGGGGTGCCGAAGATGATGAGGGTGGCCTCATCATCTTGGGTGGTGGAAGGGCACAAGTGTCGAAGACTGGAACTTAGCAGCTGGTATCAAAAGAGCAGGGGTACAACTGCGGGTATGTCGTGGATACACCAAGTTCACTTATGAGCAGAGTTGAGTCACAAGCCAGGTCCAGTAACAGCTGAGCAAAAAGCCATCGAATCGTTGGCAGAATCAGAGTCAGGACAAGCTTAACAATGTGCAGGCATCGAGGTACAAAGGCCGAGATCAGTAATGGAAATAAGCAGCAAACATAGGCAGACAAGGGCAATCCGAAAGCAGGCATAATTGGGTGGGCATAATTTTCAGGATTAAGATTTTAGGAATAAACACTGCAAGGCTATTCAACAACGATTCTATGCAGCGCTCAGGTTTAAGTAGCTCTATAAAAATAGCTCATATAGTTAACTCTACACCGCGTTAATTATATGAACCACTGATGTATTTATACATGTTGATCATATCCCCCCTTATGTATTATACATGGTGATCATATCCCCCCTTATGTATTATACATGGTGATCATATCCCCCCCTTATGTATTATACATGGTGATCATATCCCCCCTTATGTATTATACATGGAGATCATATCCCCCTTATGTATTATACATGGAGATCATATCCCCCCATATGTATTATACCTGGAGATCATATCCCCCCTTATGTATTATACATGGTGATCATATCCCCCCTTATGTATTATACATGGTGATCATATCCCCCCCTTATGTATTATACATGGTGATCATATCCCCCCTTATGTATTATACATGGAGATCATATCCCCCTTATGTATTATACATGGAGATCATATCCCCCCTTATGTATTATACATGGAGATCATATCCCCCTTATGTATTATACATGGAGATCATATCCCCCCTTATGTATTATACATGGAGATCATATCCCCCTTTATGTATTATACATGGAGATCATATCCCCGTTATGTATTATACATGGAGATCATCTCCCCCCCCGCCTTATGTATTATACATGGTGATCATATCCCCCTTATGTATTATACATGGAGATCATATCCCCTCATATATTATACACGGAGATCATATCCCCCCTTATGTATTATACATGGAGATCATATCCCCCTTATGTATTATACATGGAGATCATATCCCCCCTTATTAGAGATGAGCGAATCGAAGTATCCGAAGTGGAATTCGAGTCGAATATCGGAAAAATTTCGATTCGTGCCGAATCCGAAAAATAGCCTAATTCGGACGCGCGAATCGAAATTTTTCAGAAAAGGGCGGCTGACATGTGCGGCGACGGAGCGGGGATGTCTGGGAAGGCGCGCAGACAAGGCGCGCTGACCCATAATGCATTCCTCAACTACATGTGATCGCATCAGCCTATCAGCAGCCAGCCAGCCAGCACTGTGTAATGGTCGAGCTATAAATAGCGGCCATTTTGGAATTCTTCATTTGCCTGCAGTTATTGAACAGAGGCAGACCGCTCTGTACTAGGGACAGGGACAGAGTTAGGGCCACAGAAACGATAATTGGGGACAGAGAAAAGTTACTTAGGGACAGAGAACCATTACTCAGGGACACAGACTTGTTAATGAGGGCCACAGAATCGTTATTTAGGGACAAAGAAACGCTAGTTAGGGCCACAGAATTCATAATCAGGGACAGACAGAATTGTTACTCAGTGCCAGAGAATTGTTACTTAGGGCCACAGAAACGTTATTAGGGCCACAGAATTGTTACTCAGGGACAGACAGAATTGTTACTGAGTGCCAGAGAATTGTTACTCAGGGACAGACAGAATTGTTACTGAGTGCCAGAGAATTGTTACTTAGGGCCACAGAAACTTTAATTAGGGCCACAGAATTTTTACTCAGGGACAGACAGAATTGTTACTGAGTGCCAGAGAATTGTTACTCAGGGACAGACAGAATTGTTACTGAGTGCCAGAGAATTGTTACTCAGGGCCACAGAAACTTTACTTAGGGCCACAGAATTTTTACTCAGGGACAGACAGAATTGTTACTGAGTGCCAGAGAATTGTTACTCAGGGACAGACAGAATTGTTACTGAGTGCCAGAGAATTGTTACTTAGGGCCACAGAAACTTTACTTAGGGCCACAGAATTGTTACTCGCACAGACACAGAATTGTTACTCGCACAGACACAGAATTGTTACTGAAGGCCACAGAACTGTTACTTAGGGCCACAGAATTGTTACTCGCACAGACACAGAATTGTTACTCGCACAGACACAGAACTGTTACTGAGGGCCACAGAACTGTTACTTAGGGACAAAGAAACGCTAGTTAGGGCCACAGAATTCATACTCAGGGACAGACAGAATTGTTACGGAGTGCCAGAGAATTGTTACTCAGGGACAGACAGAATTGTTACGGAGTGCCAGAGAATTGTTACTCAGGGACAGACAGAATTGTTACTGAGTGCCAGAGAATTGTTACTTAGGGCCACAGAAACTTTAATTAGGGCCACAGAATTTTTACTCAGGGACAGACAGAATTGTTACTGAGTGCCAGAGAATTGTTACTCAGGGACAGACAGAATTGTTACCGAGTGCCAGAGAATTGTTACTCAGGGACAGACAGAATTGTTACTGAGTGCCAGAGAATTGTTACTTAGGGTCACAGAAACTTTAATTAGGGCCACAGAATTTTTACTCAGGGACAGACAGAATTGTTACTGAGTGCCAGAGAATTGTTACTCAGGGACAGACAGAATTGTTACCGAGTGCCAGAGAATTGTTACTCAGGGACAGACAGAATTGTTACTGAGTGCCAGAGAATTGTTACTTAGGGCCACAGAAACTTTAATTAGGGCCACAGAATTTTTACTCAGGGACAGACAGAATTGTTACTGAGTGCCAGAGAATTGTTACTCAGGGACAGACAGAATTGTTACTGAGTGCCAGAGAATTGTTACTTAGGGCCACAGAAACTTTAATTAGGGCCACAGAATTTTTACTCAGGGACAGACAGAATTGTTACTGAGTGCCAGAGAATTGTTACTCAGGGACAGACAGAATTGTTACCGAGTGCCAGAGAATCGTTACTCAGGGACAGACAGAATTGTTACTGAGTGCCAGAGAATTGTTACTTAGGGCCACATAAACTTTAATTAGGGCCACAGAATTTTTACTCAGGGACAGACAGAATTGTTACTGAGTGCCAGAGAATTGTTACTCAGGGACAGACAGAATTGTTACTGAGTGCCAGATAATTGTTACTCAGGGCCCCAGAAACTTTACTTAGGGCCACAGAATTTTTACTCAGGGACAGACAGAATTGTTACTGAGTGCCAGAGAATTGTTACTCAGGGACAGACAGAATTGTTACTGAGTGCAAGAGAATTGTTACTCAGGGACAGACAGAATTGTTACTGAGTGCCAGATAATTGTTACTCAGGGCCCCAGAAACTTTACTTAGGGCCACAGAATTTTTACTCAGGGACAGACAGAATTGTTACTGAGTGCCAGAGAATTGTTACTCAGGGACAGACAGAATTGTTACGGAGTGCCAGAGAATTGTTACTCAGGGACAGACAGAATTGTTACTGAGTGCCAGAGAATTGTTACTTAGGGCCACAGAAACTTTAATTAGGGCCACAGAATTTTTACTCAGGGACAGACAGAATTGTTACTGAGTGCCAGAGAATTGTTACTCAGGGACAGACAGAATTGTTACCGAGTGCCAGAGAATTGTTACTCAGGGACAGACAGAATTGTTACTGAGTGCCAGAGAATTGTTACTTAGGGCCACAGAAACTTTAATTAGGGCCACAGAATTTTTACTCAGGGACAGACAGAATTGTTACTGAGTGCCAGAGAATTGTTACTCAGGGACAGACAGAATTGTTACTGAGTGCCAGAGAATTGTTACTTAGGGCCACAGAAACTTTAATTAGGGCCACAGAATTTTTACTCAGGGACAGACAGAATTGTTACTGAGTGCCAGAGAATTGTTACTCAGGGACAGACAGAATTGTTACTGAGTGCCAGAGAATTGTTACTCAGGGCCACAGAAACTTTACTTAGGGCCACAGAATTTTTACTCAGGGACAGACAGAATTGTTACTGAGTGCCAGAGAATTGTTACTCAGGGACAGACAGAATTGTTACTGAGTGCCAGAGAATTGTTACTTAGGGCCACAGAAACTTTACTTAGGGCCACAGAATTGATACTCGCACAGACACAGAATTGTTACTCGCACAGACACAGAATTGTTACTGAAGGCCACAGAACTGTTACTTAGGGCCACAGAATTGTTACTCGCACAGACACAGAATTGTTACTCGCACAGACACAGAACTGTTACTGAGGGCCACAGAACTGTTACTTAGGGACAAAGAAACGCTAGTTAGGGCCACAGAATTCATACTCAGGGACAGACAGAATTGTTACTCAGTGCCAGAGAATTGTTACTCAGGGACAGACAGAATTGTTACCGAGTGCCAGAGAATTGTTACTCAGGGACAGACAGAATTGTTACTGAGTGCCAGAGAATTGTTACTTAGGGCCACAGAAACTTTAATTAGGGCCACAGAATTTTTACTCAGGGACAGACAGAATTGTTACTGAGTGCCAGAGAATTGTTACTCAGGGACAGACAGAATTGTTACCGAGTGCCAGAGAATTGTTACTCAGGGACAGACAGAATTGTTACTGAGTGCCAGAGAATTGTTACTTAGGGCCACAGAAACTTTAATTAGGGCCACAGAATTTTTACTCAGGGACAGACAGAATTGTTACTGAGTGCCAGAGAATTGTTACTCAGGGACAGACAGAATTGTTACTGAGTGCCAGAGAATTGTTACTTAGGGCCACAGAAACTTTAATTAGGGCCACAGAATTTTTACTCAGGGACAGACAGAATTGTTACTGAGTGCCAGAGAATTGTTACTCAGGGACAGACAGAATTGTTACCGAGTGCCAGAGAATTGTTACTCAGGGACAGACAGAATTGTTACTGAGTGCCAGAGAATTGTTACTTAGGGCCACAGAAACTTTAATTAGGGCCACAGAATTTTTACTCAGGGACAGACAGAATTGTTACTGAGTGCCAGAGAATTGTTACTCAGGGACAGACAGAATTGTTACTGAGTGCCAGATAATTGTTACTCAGGGCCCCAGAAACTTTACTTAGGGCCACAGAATTTTTACTCAGGGACAGACAGAATTGTTACTGAGTGCCAGAGAATTGTTACTCAGGGACAGACAGAATTGTTACTGAGTGCCAGAGAATTGTTACTCAGGGACAGACAGAATTGTTACTGAGTGCCAGATAATTGTTACTCAGGGCCCCAGAAACTTTACTTAGGGCCACAGAATTTTTACTCAGGGACAGACAGAATTGTTACTGAGTGCCAGAGAATTGTTACTCAGGGACAGACAGAATTGTTACGGAGTGCCAGAGAATTGTTACTCAGGGACAGACAGAATTGTTACTGAGTGCCAGAGAATTGTTACTTAGGGCCACAGAAACTTTAATTAGGGCCACAGAATTTTTACTCAGGGACAGACAGAATTGTTACCGAGTGCCAGAGAATTGTTACTCAGGGACAGACAGAATTGTTACTGAGTGCCAGAGAATTGTTACTTAGGGCCACAGAAACTTTAATTAGGGCCACAGAATTTTTACTCAGGGACAGACAGAATTGTTACTGAGTGCCAGAGAATTGTTACTCAGGGACAGACAGAATTGTTACGGAGTGCCAGAGAATTGTTACTTAGGGCCACAGAAACTTTAATTAGGGCCACAGAATTTTTACTCAGGGACAGACAGAATTGTTACTGAGTGCCAGAGAATTGTTACTCAGGGACAGACAGAATTGTTACCGAGTGCCAGAGAATTGTTACTCAGGGACAGACAGAATTGTTACTGAGTGCCAGAGAATTGTTACTTAGGGCCACAGAAACTTTAATTAGGGCCACAGAATTTTTACTCAGGGACAGACAGAATTGTTACTGAGTGCCAGAGAATTGTTACTCAGGGACAGACAGAATTGTTACCGAGTGCCAGAGAATTGTTACTCAGGGACAGACAGAATTGTTACTGAGTGCCAGAGAATTGTTACTTAGGGGCCACAGAAACTTTAATTAGGGCCACAGAATTTTTACTCAGGGACAGACAGAATTGTTACTGAGTGCCAGAGAATTGTTACTCAGGGACAAACAGAATTGTTACGGAGTGCCAGAGAATTGTTACTCAGGGCCACAGAAACTTTACTTAGGGCCACAGAATTTTTACTCAGGGACAGACAGAATTGTTACTGAGTGCCAGAGAATTGTTACTCAGGGACAGACAGAATTGTTACGGAGTGCCAGAGAATTGTTACTCAGGGACAGACAGAATTGTTACTGAGTGCCAGAGAATTGTTACTTAGGGCCACAGAAACTTTAATTAGGGCCACAGAATTTTTACTCAGGGACAGACAGAATTGTTACTGAGTGCCAGAGAATTGTTACTCAGGGACAGACAGAATTGTTACCGAGTGCCAGAGAATTGTTACTCAGGGACAGACAGAATTGTTACTGAGTGCCAGAGAATTGTTACTTAGGGCCACAGAAACTTTAATTAGGGCCACAGAATTTTTACTCAGGGACAGACAGAATTGTTACTGAGTGCCAGAGAATTGTTACTCAGGGACAGACAGAATTGTTACGGAGTGCCAGAGAATTGTTACTCAGGGCCACAGAAACTTTACTTAGGGCCAGAGAATTTTTACTCAGGGACAGACAGAATTGTTACTGAGTGCCAGAGAATTGTTACTCAGGGACAGACAGAATTGTTACGGAGTGCCAGATAATTGTTACTCAGGGCCCCAGAAACTTTACTTAGGGCCACAGAATTTTTACTCGCACAGACACAGAATTGTTACTCGCACAGACACAGAATTGTTACTGAAGGCCACAGAACTGTTACTTAGGGCCACAGAATTGTTACTCGCACAGACACAGAATTGTTACTCGCACAGACACAGAACTGTTACTGAGGGCCACAAAACTGTTACTTAGGGACAAAGAAACGCTAGTTAGGGCCACAGAATTCATACTCAGGGACAGACAGAATTGTTACGGAGTGCCAGAGAATTGTTACTCAGGGACAGACAGAATTGTTACCGAGTGCCAGAGAATTGTTACTCAGGGACAGACAGAATTGTTACTGAGTGCCAGAGAATTGTTACTTAGGGCCACAGAAACTTTAATTAGGGCCACAGAATTTTTACTCAGGGACAGACAGAATTGTTACTGAGTGCCAGAGAATTGTTACTCAGGGACAGACAGAATTGTTACTGAGTGCCAGAGAATTGTTACTTAGGGCCACAGAAACTTTAATTAGGGCCACAGAATTTTTACTCAGGGACAGACAGAATTGTTACTGAGTGCCAGAGAATTGTTACTCAGGGACAGACAGAATTGTTACCGAGTGCCAGAGAATTGTTACTCAGGGACAGACAGAATTGTTACTGAGTGCCAGAGAATTGTTACTTAGGGCCACAGAAACTTTAATTAGGGCCACAGAATTTTTACTCAGGGACAGACAGAATTGTTACTGAGTGCCAGAGAATTGTTACTCAGGGACAGACAGAATTGTTACCGAGTGCCAGAGAATTGTTACTCAGGGACAGACAGAATTGTTACTGAGTGCCAGAGAATTGTTACTTAGGGCCACAGAAACTTTAATTAGGGCCACAGAATTTTTACTCAGGGACAGACAGAATTGTTACTGAGTGCCAGAGAATTGTTACTCAGGGACAGACAGAATTGTTACTGAGTGCCAGAGAATTGTTACTTAGGGCCACAGAAACTTTAATTAGGGCCACAGAATTTTTACTCAGGGACAGACAGAATTGTTACTGAGTGCCAGAGAATTGTTACTCAGGGACAGACAGAATTGTTACCGAGTGCCAGAGAATTGTTACTCAGGGACAGACAGAATTGTTACTGAGTGCCAGAGAATTGTTACTTAGGGCCACAGAAACTTTAATTAGGGCCACAGAATTTTTACTCAGGGACAGACAGAATTGTTACTGAGTGCCAGAGAATTGTTACTCAGGGACAGACAGAATTGTTACTGAGTGCCAGATAATTGTTACTCAGGGCCCCAGAAACTTTACTTAGGGCCACAGAATTTTTACTCAGGGACAGACAGAATTGTTACTGAGTGCCAGAGAATTGTTACTCAGGGACAGACAGAATTGTTACTGAGTGCCAGAGAATTGTTACTCAGGGACAGACAGAATTGTTACTGAGTGCCAGATAATTGTTACTCAGGGCCCCAGAAACTTTACTTAGGGCCACAGAATTTTTACTCAGGGACAGACAGAATTGTTACTGAGTGCCAGAGAATTGTTACTCAGGGACAGACAGAATTGTTACGGAGTGCCAGAGAATTGTTACTCAGGGACAGACAGAATTGTTACTGAGTGCCAGAGAATTGTTACTTAGGGCCACAGAAACTTTAATTAGGGCCACAGAATTTTTACTCAGGGACAGACAGAATTGTTACCGAGTGCCAGAGAATTGTTACTCAGGGACAGACAGAATTGTTACTGAGTGCCAGAGAATTGTTACTTAGGGCCACAGAAACTTTAATTAGGGCCACAGAATTTTTACTCAGGGACAGACAGAATTGTTACTGAGTGCCAGAGAATTGTTACTCAGGGACAGACAGAATTGTTACTGAGTGCCAGAGAATTGTTACTTAGGGCCACAGAAACTTTAATTAGGGCCACAGAATTTTTACTCAGGGACAGACAGAATTGTTACTGAGTGCCAGAGAATTGTTACTCAGGGACAGACAGAATTGTTACGGAGTGCCAGAGAATTGTTACTCAGGGACAGACAGAATTGTTACTGAGTGCCAGAGAATTGTTACTTAGGGCCACAGAAACTTTAATTAGGGCCACAGAATTTTTACTCAGGGACAGACAGAATTGTTAGTGAGTGCCAGAGAATTGTTACTCAGGGACAGACAGAATTGTTACTGAGTGCCAGAGAATTGTTACTTAGGGCCACAGAAACTTTAATTAGGGCCACAGAATTTTTACTCAGGGACAGACAGAATTGTTACTGAGTGCCAGAGAATTGTTACTGAGGGACAGACAGAATTGTTACGGAGTGCCAGAGAATTGTTACTCAGGGACAGACAGAATTGTTACTGAGTGCCAGAGAATTGTTACTTAGGGCCACAGAAACTTTAATTAGGGCCACAGAATTTTTACTCAGGGACAGACAGAATTGTTACTGAGTGCCAGAGAATTGTTACTCAGGGACAGACAGAATTGTTACCGAGTGCCAGAGAATTGTTACTCAGGGACAGACAGAATTGTTACTGAGTGCCAGAGAATTGTTACTTAGGGCCACAGAAACTTTAATTAGGGCCACAGAATTTTTACTCAGGGACAGACAGAATTGTTACTGAGTGCCAGAGAATTGTTACTCAGGGACAAACAGAATTGTTACGGAGTGCCAGAGAATTGTTACTCAGGGCCACAGAAACTTTACTTAGGGCCACAGAATTTTTACTCAGGGACAGACAGAATTGTTACTGAGTGCCAGAGAATTGTTACTCAGGGACAGACAGAATTGTTACGGAGTGCCAGAGAATTGTTACTCAGGGACAGACAGAATTGTTACTGAGTGCCAGAGAATTGTTACTTAGGGCCACAGAAACTTTAATTAGGGCCACAGAATTTTTACTCAGGGACAGACAGAATTGTTACTGAGTGCCAGAGAATTGTTACTCAGGGACAGACAGAATTGTTACCGAGTGCCAGAGAATTGTTACTCAGGGACAGACAGAATTGTTACTGAGTGCCAGAGAATTGTTACTTAGGGCCACAGAAACTTTAATTAGGGCCACAGAATTTTTACTCAGGGACAGACAGAATTGTTACTGAGTGCCAGAGAATTGTTACTCAGGGACAGACAGAATTGTTACGGAGTGCCAGAGAATTGTTACTCAGGGCCACAGAAACTTTACTTAGGGCCAGAGAATTTTTACTCAGGGACAGACAGAATTGTTACTGAGTGCCAGAGAATTGTTACTCAGGGACAGACAGAATTGTTACGGAGTGCCAGATAATTGTTACTCAGGGCCCCAGAAACTTTACTTAGGGCCACAGAATTTTTACTCAGGGACAGACAGAATTGTTACTGAGTGCCAGAGAATTGTTACTCAGGGACAGACAGAATTGTTACTGAGTGCCAGAGAATTGTTACTTAGGGCCACAGAAACTTTACTTAGGGCCACAGAATTGTTACTCGCACAGACACAGAATTGTTACTCGCACAGACACAGAATTGTTACTGAGGGCCACAGAACTGTTACTTGGGGCCACAGAAACGTTAATCAGAGACACAGAATTGTTACTGAGGGCCACAGAACTGTTACTTAGGGCCACAGAATTGTTACTCGCACAGACACAGAATTGTTACTCAGGGACACAGAATTGTTACTCAGGGACACATAATCGTTTAATTAAAGAGTATGTCAGACAACATGCAGAGGAGTGGCAGAGGAGGCAATGTTTTAGGAGCGAGCAGACGTGGCAGCAGAGGAAGGGGTCGAGGCAGCACTATTCGCAGCCAGAGGCCAGTGCTCCCGGTGTCATCCAGCGGTCGTGTCTCCACCGACAACCCTGCCGTCGTCGATTGGTTGGCTCGGTCGTCTTCCTCTTCCCAGGTCACCTCTGACACCTACAGCCAACGGTCGGTGGGTACGTCAGACACAACCGTTAGTTGGCATGGCCCGGGACCAAGCCCACTGAAATCACGTGTCCTCTACCTGCCCCTGTCCTTTGGTGTTCCCTCACCAAGCGAAGTATCGCATGCTGTGGGCTCAGCCCCACTGTACAGTGAGGAAGAGCTAACAGAGGGCGGTCAGGAACGGGGGGAGACATCCGCCTTTTCAGCAGCCAGGCGAAGAAGTAGTGGCGAGGAGAGTGGCTCGGTAGCCGGTCTAGAGACAGGTCTGTCTCCTGACCCAGACGCAGCCGAGGGGGCTAGTAGTGAGGCGGAGACCCTACTTGATGATGAGGAGGTTGATCGCACTTGGCAGCCTCGTCGTCATCAGGCAATTTCTTCCGCATCATCAGGAGAAGAGGGTGGCAGCTTGGCAGCGAGCAAAACAGTCGGTGGGTTGCCCAGGAGACAGCAGCAGGGTCGCAGCAGTGTCAGTGGAGCCAAACGTCCACGGAGTAGAGCACCAGCTCCACTGCAGCCTACCACCACGGCCAGTAGTGGTGCCGGTGTGCACGGAGGAAGCAGCAGTCAGCCAGTGAGGAGTATCGGGGGCAAAGTTTCCTACTCGGCGGTGTGGCAATTTCTCGTCAAGCCGCCCGAGGAAGTAAACGTAGCCGTATGTCGACTATGTGGCCAGAAAGTCAAGCGTGGCCAGGGGGCCCATGTTGGGACTACAGCGTTGCGGCAGCATATGCAGCGTCGCCATTTGGTGGCCTGGGAAAACCGTGATAAAGATACGGCGGTTCTGCCCGCCCCAGCCCCCGCTCCATCACCCGCTCCGTTACTTGCTCCGTCACCCGACGTCAATCGCCCTCCATCAGCCAGTCAAGGCTCCAACACCTCTGCTGAGGGGAGTTGTCGCTCGTTGGCATCTTCCGCTCGTTCAGATGCTCCTTCTCCTGCTACTCCTCTTCACGGATTCCGTCAGCAGTCTTTCTTGGAATCCGTTTCCAAGAGACAACAGTTTGCGAGCACGCACCCGACGGTGCAAAAGCTGAACGTCCTCCTGTCCAAGTTGCTGGTGCTGCAGTCCCTCTCTTTCCAAGTGGTGGACTCAGCACCTTTCAGAGAAATGATGGCTTGTGCCGCGCCGCGGTGGAGAGTGCCAAGCCGTCATTTCTTCGCCAAAAAGGCAGTGCCAGCCCTGCATTCACATGTAGAAGACATGGTGGGCCAGTCTTTGAGCATGTCGGTCTCTGCCAAAGTGCACGGCAGCGCCGACGTGTGGAGCTGTAACTACGGTCAGGGACAGTACATGTCATTTACGGCCCACTGGGTGAACGTGGTGCCGTCACAGCCGCACCAGCAACTTGGACAGGTCACGCCGCTTTTGCCTCCACGTTTGCACGTCCTTGGTCCGGCAAAGATGTCCGCCTCTACCACCTCTTCTTCCGCCGTGTCCTCAGCCGCCACCCCCGTGCCAAGTCCCATTACCCGACCGGCATATCACATGTGCAGGGCGCAACGGTGTCACGCTGTTCTGCACCTGGTATGCCTTGGCGAACGTAGTCACACAGGGGAGGAACTTCTGAGTGTAATGAACAGAGAAATCGACAGATGGCTGTCTCCGCGCAAACTGAAAATCGGAACCATGTTGACCGACAACGGAAAGAACATGGTGTCTGCTCTGCGTCAAGGAAGGTTGTGCCATGCGCCATGCATGGCTCACGTGTTCAATCTGGTTGTCAAGCGGTTCTTAAAATCCACCATCCCACTGCAAGACATCCTTAAAATGTCACGTAAACTTTGCATGCATTTCAGCCATTCCTACACCGCAAAGCACACCCTCCTTGAGCTGCAGCGGCAGAACGGAATTCCACAGCATCGCCTGATCTGCGACGTTGCAACAAGGTGGAATTCAACCCTACACATGTTAGACCGCCTTTACGAACAGCGAAAGGCCATCACCGATTTCCTGATGTTACAAGCGGATAAAGGTACTCCCCTGTGTAACTTCGATGTCAGCCATTGGCAGCTCATGCGTGACACCTGCCGCTTGCTCAGGCCCTTTGAGGAGGCCACGCTATTCGTGAGTCGGCAGGACTATGGGATGAACGACGTCATTCCTCTGTTGCACGTCCTTGAACAAATGCTGTTAACAATGGCTGGTCAGGGTGCGGTAGACGTGGCGCACAGATCTCAACGCCACATGACCCCTGTGGGGGCAGGACAGGAAGAAGAGGAGGAGGTAGAGGAGGACATTTGTGCTCAGGAATTATTGAGTGAAATGGGTGGTTTTTCCACTCAGCGGACAGGAGTGGAGGAGCAGGAGCATCTGGTAGAGGAGGAGGAGGAGGAGACAGAGGACCCAGACGCACCGTGGCAGTATGCTGTGGAGATGGAGGCAGGGAGTCCCTCGCATTCCTTGGCACAAATGGCCCATAGCATGCTCGGTTGCTTGCGTAGCGACAGCCGAATAATAACCATCAGACAGAGGGATGACTTTTGGCTGTCCACCTTGTTGGACCCTCGCTACCGTTCCAAAATGGTGGCCTTTTTCACACCTGCTGAGAGGGAGGCCAAAATAACGTACTATAAAAACCACCTATGTAGTCAGTTGGTCTCTGCCTTTGTGCGCCAACGTCCATCCTCAGACACTGTGGGCCCTGTGCGCTCGCGTTCCGCTGCCATGGCAGCAGGGGAGGGGTGGGGTGGTAGGAGCAGTGGCAGCTCCACCAGCAGCAGCTGCCTCAGTCTGCAGTCGATGATGAGTAGCTTTCTTCACCAGCGCAGTGAGGAAACTACTAACCAGCCGCAGCAGCAGCAGCAGCATCAGGTGGACCTGGAGCAGGACCTCAAACAACAGGCTTGGGCCTACTTGGACAGCACCCTGCCAACCGAGGTAGACAATCCCCTTGACTACTGGGCAACGAAACTTGACCTTTGGCCCCAACTAGCTGAATTTGCCCTTGAAAGGCTGTCATGCCCAGCCAGTAGCGTGGCATCGGAGCGCGTGTTTAGTGCGGCAGGAGGTATTGTAACTCCGCGGAGGACACGACTGTCCACCCAAAGTGTGGAGAGACTCACGTTTGTGAAAATGAATCAGGCGTGGATTAGTCTGGATTTCAAACCACCAGTTCCTGACACAACTGACTAAATCCGCCATGAATCATGCCTCAAACATGTGCCACTTTGAGGTCTCCTCACACACTGCTGGTGTGTAGAATTTTTTGACATAGGGTGCTGGCAGATTATGGGCCTCCTATAGCTGCTGCCAGGCCCCTAATCTGCCATAGGCCCCTATATACCGCTTCCTCATGCTGCTGCCAGGTCCAGAGTCTCTCATGCCATGTGCCACTTTCAGGTCTCCTCACACTGCTGGTGTGTTGAATTTTTTGACATAGGGTGCTGGCAGATTATGGGCCTCCCATAGCTGCTGCCAGGCCCCTAATCTGCCATGGGCCCCTATATACCGCCTCCTCATGCTGCTGCCAGGTCCACAGTGTCTCATGCCATGTGCCACTTTCAGGTCTCCTCACACTGCTGGTGTGTTGAATTTTTTTACATAGGGTGCTGGCAGATTATGGGCCTCCTATAGCTGCTGCCAGGCCCCTAATCTGCCATAGGCCCCTATATACCGCTTCCTCATGCTGCTGCCAGGTCCAGAGTCTCTCATGGGTCCCTGTACGGCCTCCCATTGCTGCTGTCTCCATCGCCACACTCTGCCATGTGCCACTTTCAGGTCTCCTCACACACTGCTGGTGTGTAGAATTTTTTGACATAGGGTGCTGGCAGATTATGGGCCTCCCATAGCTGCTGCCAGGCCCCTAATCTGCCATGGGCCCCTATATACCGCCTCCTCATGCTGCTGCCAGGTCCACAGTGTCTCATGCCATGTGCCACTTTCAGGTCTCCTCACACTGCTGGTGTGTTGAATTTTTTGACATAGGGTGCTGGCAGATTACGGGCCTCCCATAGCTGCTGCCAGGCCCCTAATCTGCCATAGGCCCCTATATACCGCCTCCTCATGCTGCTGCCAGGTCCAGAGTCTCTCATGGGTCCCTGTACGGCCTCCCATTGCTGCTGTCTCCATCGCCACACTCTGCCATGTGCCACTTTCAGGTCTCCTCACACACTGCTGGTGTGTAGAATTTTTTGACATAGGGTGCTGGCAGATTATGGGCCTCCCATTGCTGCTGCCAGGCCCCTAATCTGCCATAGGCCCCTATATACCGCTTCCTCATGCTGCTGCCAGGTCCAGAGTCTCTCATGCCATGTGCCACTTTCAGGTCTCCTCACACTGCTGGTGTGTAGAATTTTTTGACATAGGGTGCTGGCAGATTAAGGGCCTCCCATAGCTGCTGCCAGGCCCCTAATCTGCCATAGGCCCCTATATACCGCCTCCTCATGCTGCTGCCAGGTCCAGAGTCTGTCATGGGTCCCTGTACGGCCTCCCATTGCTGCTGTCTCCATCGCCACACTCTGCCATGTGCCACTTTCAGGTCTCCTCACACACTGCTGGTGTGTAGAATTTTTTGACATAGGGTGCTGGCAGATTATGGGCCTCCCATTGCTGCTGCCAGGCCCCTAATCTGCCATAGGCCCCTATATACCGCTTCCTCATGCTGCTGCCAGGTCCAGAGTCTCTCATGCCATGTGCCACTTTCAGGTCTCCTCACACTGCTGGTGTGTAGAATTTTTTGACATAGGGTGCTGGCAGATTAAGGGCCTCCCATAGCTGCTGCCAGGCCCCTAATCTGCCATAGGCCCCTATATACCGCCTCCTCATGCTGCTGCCAGGTCCAGAGTCTGTCATGGGTCCCTGTACGGCCTCCCATTGCTGCTGTCTCCATCGCCACACTCTGCCATGTGCCACTTTCAGGTCTCCTCACACACTGCTGGTGTGTAGAATTTTTTGACATAGGGTGCTGGCAGATTATGGGCCTCCTATAGCTGCTGCCAGGCCCCTAATCTGCCATAGGCCCCTATATACCGCTTCCTCATGCTGCTGCCAGGTCCAGAGTCTCTCATGCCATGTGCCACTTTCAGGTCTCCTCACACTGCTGGTGTGTAGAATTTTTTTGACATAGGGTGCTGGCAGATTAAGGGCCTCCCATAGCTGCTGCCAGGCCCCTAATCTGCCATGGGCCCCTATATACCGCCTCCTCATGCTGCTGCCAGGTCCAGAGTCTGTCATGGGTCCCTGTACGGCCTCCCATTGCTGCTGTCTCCATCGCCACACTCTGCCATGTGCCACTTTCAGGTCTCCTCACACACTGCTGGTGTGTAGAATTTTTTGACATAGGGTGCTGGCAGATTATGGGCCTCCCATTGCTGCTGCCAGGCCCCTAATCTGCCATAGGCCCCTATATACCGCTTCCTCATGCTGCTGCCAGGTCCAGAGTCTCTCATGCCATGTGCCACTTTCAGGTCTCCTCACACTGCTGGTGTGTAGAATTTTTTGACATAGGGTGCTGGCAGATTAAGGGCCTCCCATAGCTGCTGCCAGGCCCCTAATCTGCCATAGGCCCCTATATACCGCCTCCTCATGCTGCTGCCAGGTCCAGAGTCTGTCATGGGTCCCTGTACGGCCTCCCATTGCTGCTGTCTCCATCGCCACACTCTGCCATGTGCCACTTTCAGGTCTCCTCACACACTGCTGGTGTGTAGAATTTTTTGACATAGGGTGCTGGCAGATTATGGGCCTCCTATAGCTGCTGCCAGGCCCCTAATCTGCCATAGGCCCCTATATACCGCTTCCTCATGCTGCTGCCAGGTCCAGAGTCTCTCATGCCATGTGCCACTTTCAGGTCTCCTCACACTGCTGGTGTGTAGAATTTTTTTGACATAGGGTGCTGGCAGATTAAGGGCCTCCCATAGCTGCTGCCAGGCCCCTAATCTGCCATGGGCCCCTATATACCGCCTCCTCATGCTGCTGCCAGGTCCAGAGTCTGTCATGGGTCCCTGTACGGCCTCCCATTGCTGCTGTCTCCATCGCCACACTCTGCCATGTGCCACTTTCAGGTCTCCTCACACACTGCTGGTGTGTAGAATTTTTTGACATAGGGTGCTGGCAGATTAAGGGCCTCCCATAGCTGCTGCCAGGCCCCTAATCTGCCATGGGCCCCTATATACCGCCTCCTCATGCTGCTGCCAGGTCCAGAGTCTGTCATGGGTCCCTGTACGGCCTCCCATTGCTGCTGTCTCCATCGCCACACTCTGCCATGTGCCACTTTCAGGTCTCCTCACACACTGCTGGTGTGTAGAATTTTTTGACATAGGGTGCTGGCAGATTATGGGCCTCCCATTGCTGCTGCCAGGCCCCTAATCTGCCATAGGCCCCTATATACCGCTTCCTCATGCTGCTGCCAGGTCCAGAGTCTCTCATGCCATGTGCCACTTTCAGGTCTCCTCACACTGCTGGTGTGTAGAATTTTTTTGACATAGGGTGCTGGCAGATTAAGGGCCTCCCATAGCTGCTGCCAGGCCCCTAATCTGCCATGGGCCCCTATATACCGCCTCCTCATGCTGCTGCCAGGTCCAGAGTCTGTCATGGGTCCCTGTACGGCCTCCCATTGCTGCTGTCTCCATCGCCACACTCTGCCATGTGCCACTTTCAGGTCTCCTCACACACTGCTGGTGTGTAGAATTTTTTGACATAGGGTGCTGGCAGATTATGGGCCTCCCATTGCTGCTGCCAGGCCCCTAATCTGCCATAGGCCCCTATATACCGCTTCCTCATGCTGCTGCCAGGTCCAGAGTCTCTCATGCCATGTGCCACTTTCAGGTCTCCTCACACTGCTGGTGTGTAGAATTTTTTGACATAGGGTGCTGGCAGATTAAGGGCCTCCCATAGCTGCTGCCAGGCCCCTAATCTGCCATAGGCCCCTATATACCGCCTCCTCATGCTGCTGCCAGGTCCAGAGTCTGTCATGGGTCCCTGTACGGCCTCCCATTGCTGCTGTCTCCATCGCCACACTCTGCCATGTGCCACTTTCAGGTCTCCTCACACACTGCTGGTGTGTAGAATTTTTTGACATAGGGTGCTGGCAGATTATGGGCCTCCTATAGCTGCTGCCAGGCCCCTAATCTGCCATAGGCCCCTATATACCGCTTCCTCATGCTGCTGCCAGGTCCAGAGTCTCTCATGCCATGTGCCACTTTCAGGTCTCCTCACACTGCTGGTGTGTAGAATTTTTTTGACATAGGGTGCTGGCAGATTAAGGGCCTCCCATAGCTGCTGCCAGGCCCCTAATCTGCCATGGGCCCCTATATACCGCCTCCTCATGCTGCTGCCAGGTCCAGAGTCTGTCATGGGTCCCTGTACGGCCTCCCATTGCTGCTGTCTCCATCGCCACACTCTGCCATGTGCCACTTTCAGGTCTCCTCACACACTGCTGGTGTGTAGAATTTTTTGACATAGGGTGCTGGCAGATTACGGGCCTCCCATAGCTGCTGCCAGGCCCCTAATCTGCCATAGGCCCCTATATACCGCCTCCTCATGCTGCTGCCAGGTCCAGAGTCTGTCATGGGTCCCTGTACGGCCTCCCATTGCTGCTGTCTCCATCGCCACACTCTGCCATGTGCCACTTTCAGGTCTCCTCACACTGCTGGTGTGTTGAATTTTTTGACATAGGGTGCTGGCAGATTATGGGCCTCCTATAGCTGCTGCCAGGCCCCTAATCTGCCATAGGCCCCTATATACCGCTTCCTCATGCTGCTGCCAGGTCCAGAGTCTCTCATGCCATGTGCCACTTTCAGGTCTCCTCACACTGCTGGTGTGTAGAATTTTTTTGACATAGGGTGCTGGCAGATTAAGGGCCTCCCATAGCTGCTGCCAGGCCCCTAATCTGCCATGGGTACTTATATACCGCCTCCTCATGCTGCTGCCAGGTCCAGAGTCTGTCATGGGTCCCTGTACGGCCTCCCATTGCTGCTGTCTCCATCGCCACACTCTGCCATGTGCCACTTTCAGGTCTCCTCACACACTGCTGGTGTGTAGAATTTTTTGACATAGGGTGCTGGCAGATTACGGGCCTCCCATAGCTGCTGCCAGGCCCCTAATCTGCCATGGGCCCCTATATACCGCCTCCTCATGCTGCTGCCAGGTCCAGAGTCTGTCATGGGTCCCTGTACGGCCTCCCATTGCTGCTGTCTCCATCGCCACACTCTGCCATGTGCCACTTTCAGGTCTCCTCACACACTGCTGGTGTGTAGAATTTTTTGACATAGGGTGCTGGCAGATTATGGGCCTCCCATTGCTGCTGCCAGGCCCCTAATCTGCCATAGGCCCCTATATACCGCTTCCTCATGCTGCTGCCAGGTCCAGAGTCTCTCATGCCATGTGCCACTTTCAGGTCTCCTCACACTGCTGGTGTGTAGAATTTTTTGACATAGGGTGCTGGCAGATTAAGGGCCTCCCATAGCTGCTGCCAGGCCCCTAATCTGCCATAGGCCCCTATATACCGCCTCCTCATGCTGCTGCCAGGTCCAGAGTCTGTCATGGGTCCCTGTACGGCCTCCCATTGCTGCTGTCTCCATCGCCACACTCTGCCATGTGCCACTTTCAGGTCTCCTCACACACTGCTGGTGTGTAGAATTTTTTGACATAGGGTGCTGGCAGATTATGGGCCTCCCATTGCTGCTGCCAGGCCCCTAATCTGCCATAGGCCCCTATATACCGCTTCCTCATGCTGCTGCCAGGTCCAGAGTCTCTCATGCCATGTGCCACTTTCAGGTCTCCTCACACTGCTGGTGTGTAGAATTTTTTGACATAGGGTGCTGGCAGATTAAGGGCCTCCCATAGCTGCTGCCAGGCCCCTAATCTGCCATAGGCCCCTATATACCGCCTCCTCATGCTGCTGCCAGGTCCAGAGTCTGTCATGGGTCCCTGTACGGCCTCCCATTGCTGCTGTCTCCATCGCCACACTCTGCCATGTGCCACTTTCAGGTCTCCTCACACTGCTGGTGTGTTGAATTTTTTGACATAGGGTGCTGGCAGATTATGGGCCTCCTATAGCTGCTGCCAGGCCCCTAATCTGCCATAGGCCCCTATATACCGCTTCCTCATGCTGCTGCCAGGTCCAGAGTCTCTCATGCCATGTGCCACTTTCAGGTCTCCTCACACTGCTGGTGTGTTGAATTTTTTGACATAGGGTGCTGGCAGATTATGGGCCTCCCATAGCTGCTGCCAGGCCCCTAATCTGCCATAGGCCCCTATATACCGCCTCCTCATGCTGCTGCCAGGTCCAGAGTCTGTCATGGGTCCCTGTACGGCCTCCCATTGCTGCTGTCTCCATCGCCACACTCTGCCATGTGCCACTTTCAGGTCTCCTCACACACTGCTGGTGTGTAGAATTTTTTGACATAGGGTGCTGGCAGATTAAGGGCCTCCCATAGCTGCTGCCAGGCCCCTAATCTGCCATAGGCCCCTATATACCGCCTCCTCATGCTGCTGCCAGGTCCAGAGTCTGTCATGGGTCCCTGTACGGCCTCCCATTGCTGCTGTCTCCATCGCCACACTCTGCCATGTGCCACTTTCAGGTCTCCTCACACACTGCTGGTGTGTAGAATTTTTTGACATAGGGTGCTGGCAGATTACGGGCCTCCCATAGCTGCTGCCAGGCCCCTAATCTGCCATAGGCCCCTATATACCGCCTCCTCATGCTGCTGCCAGGTCCAGAGTCTGTCATGGGTCCCTGTACGGCCTCCCATTGCTGCTGTCTCCATCACCACACTCTGCCATGTGCCACTTTCAGGTCTCCTCACACACTGCTGGTGTGTAGAATTTTTTGACATAGGGTGCTGGCAGATTACGGGCCTCCCATAGCTGCTGCCAGGCCCCTAATCTGCCATGGGCCCCTATACCGACTCCTCATGCTGTGACGTTGCAACAAGGTGGAATTCAACCCTACATATGTTAGACCGCCTTTACGAACAGCAAAAGGCCATCACAGATTTCCTGATGTTAAAAGCGGATAAAGGTATTCCCTGTGTAACTTAGATGTCAGCCATTGGCAGCTCATGCGTGACACCTGCGCTTGCTCAGGCCCTTTGAGGAGGCCACGCTATTCGTGAGTCGGCAGGACTATGGGATGAACGACGTCATTCCTCTGTTGCACGTCCTGGAACAAATGCTGTTAACAATGGCTGGTCAGGGTGCGGTAGACGTGGCGCACAGATCTCAACGCCACATGACCCCTGTGGGGGCAGGACAGGAAGAAGAGGAGGAGGTAGAGGAGGACATTGGTGCTCAGGAATTATTGAGTGAAATGGGTGGTTTTTCCACTCAGCGGACAGGAGTGGAGGAGCAGGAGCATCTGGTAGAGGAGGAGGAGGAGGAGGAGACAGAGGACCCAGACGCACCGTGGCAGTATGCTGTGGAGATGGAGGCAGGGAGTCCCTCGCATTCCTTGGCACAAATGGCCCATAGCATGCTCGGTTGCTTGCGTAGCGACAGCCGAATAATAACCATCAGACAGAGGGATGACTTTTGGCTGTCCACCTTGTTGGACCCTCGCTACCGTTCCAAAATGGTGGCCTTTTTCACACCTGCTGAGAGGGAGGCCAAAATAACGTACTATAAAAACCACCTATGTAGTCAGCTGGTCTCTGCCTGTCTGCGCCAACGTCCATCCTCAGACACTGTGGGCCCTGTGCGCTCGCGTTCCGCTGCCATGGCAGCAGGGGAGGGGTGGGGTGGTAGGAGCAGTGGCAGCTCCACCAGCAGCGGCTGCCTCAGTCTGCAGTCGATGATGAGTAGCTTTCTTCACCAGCGCAGTGAGGAAACTACTAACCAGCCGCAGCAGCAGCAGCAGCAGCAGCATCAGGTGGACCTGGAGCAGGACCTCAAACAACAGGCTTAGGCCTACTTGGACAGCACCCTGCCAACCGAGGTAGACAATCCCCTTGACTACTGGGCAACGAAACTTGACCTTTGGCCCCAACTAGCTGAATTTGCCCTTGAAAGGCTGTCATGCCCGGCCAGTAGCGTGGCATCGGAGCGCGTGTTTAGTGCGGCAGGAGGTATTGCAACTCCGCGGAGGACACGAGTGTCCACCCAAAGTGTGGAGAGACTGACGTTTGTGAAAATGAATCAGGCGTGGATTAGTCTGGATTTCAAACCACCAGTTCCTGACACAACTGACTAAATCCGCCATGAATCATGCCCCAAACATGTGCCACTTTCAGGTCTCCTCACACTGCTGGTGTGTTCCATTTTTTGTCATAGGGTGCTGGCAGATTACGGGCCTCCCATAGCTGCTGCCAGGCCCCTAATCTGCCATGGGCCCCTATACCGCCTCCTCATGCTGCTGCCAAGTCCAGAGTCTCTCATGGGTCCCTGTACGGCCTCCCATTGCTGCTGTCTCCATCGCCACACTCTGCCATGTGCCACTTTCAGGTCTCCTCACACTGCTGGTGTATTCCATTTTTTGTCATAGGGTGCTGGCAGATTACGGGCCTCCCATAGCTGCTGCCAGGCCCCTAATCTGCCATGGGCCCCTATACCGCCTCCTCATGCTGCTGCCAGGTCCAGAGTCTCTCATGGGTCCCTGTACGGCCTCCCATTGCTGCTGTCTCCATCGCCACACTCTGCCATGTGCCACTTTCAGGTCTCCTCACACTGCTGGTGGGTTCCATTTTTTGTCATAGGGTGCTGGCAGATTACGGGCCTCCCATAGCTGTTGCCAGGCCCCTAATCTGCCATGGGCCCCCGTACCGACTCCTCATGCTGCTGCCAGGCCCGTAATCTGTCATGGGCCCCTGTTGTCGCTTGTTGGCATATTCCGCTCGTTCAGATGCTCCTTCTCCTGCTACTCCTCTTCACGGATTCCGTCAGCAGTCTTTCTTGGAATCCGTTTCCAAGAGACAACAGTTTGCGAGCACGCACCAGACGGTGCAGAAACTGAACGTCCTCCTGTCCAAGTTGCTGCTGCCAGGCTCGTAATCTGTCATGCGCCCCTGTACCGCCTCCTCATGCTGCTTCCAGGTCCAGAGTGTGTCATGGGCCCCCGTACCGACTCCAAATGCTGCTGCCAGGCCCGTAATCTGTCATGGGCCCCTGTACCGCCTCCCCATGCTGCTGCCAGGTCCAGATTGTGTCATGGGTCCCTGTACGGCCTCCCATTGCTGCTGCCAGGCCTGTAATCTGCCATGGGCCCCCCTACCGACTCCTCATGCTGCTGCCAGGCCCGTAATCTGCCATGGGCCCCTGTACCGCCTCCTCATGCTGCTGCCAGGTCCAGAGTGTGTCATGGGTCCCTGTACGGCCTCCCATTGCTGCTGTCTCTATCGCCACACTCTGCCATGTGCCACTTTCAGGTCTCCTCACACTGCTGGTGGTTTCCATTTTTGTCATAGGGTGCTGCATGGCCTCCCATTGCTGCTGCCTCCACCGCCACACTGTGGCTCCACACTCTGGTTTTGGCCCCGTGACTGGCCAAATGAGTGAAGTGTGCGGTGATTCTAAGATCGACGGCACTCATCTGCATGTCATACTGCCTGACAGTATTATTTCTCTTCCCCAGCAGACTCCAAGGGCATTTAAATTAAAGGTACAGTGTTCAGCACTAATATTAAGTCTCTCTGAAGCCTAGAAACACCCTTTTTTAAGTTAAATTCACAGCGAATATATTCGACTCGAATCGAAATTTTTCTACGAATTCGCCGAATCAGTCGAATCGAATTTTTGAATACTTCGCTCATCTCTACCACTTATGTATTATACATGTTGATCATATCCCCCCTTATGTATTATACATGGAGATCATATCCCCCCTTGTGTATTATACATGGAGATCATATCCCCCCTTATGTATTATACATGGAGATCATATCCCCGTTATGTATTATACATGGAGATCATATCCCCCCATATGTATTATACATGGAGATCATATCCCCCTTATGTATTATACATGGAGATCATATCCCCCCTTATGTATTATACATGGAGATCATATCCCCCCTTATGTATTATACATGGAGATCATATCCCCCCTTATGTATTATACATGGAGATCATATCCCCGTTATGTATTATACATGGAGATCATATCCCCCCATATGTATTATACCTGGAGATCATATCCCCCTTATGTACTTATGTATTATACATGGAGAGCATATCCCCGTTATGTATTATACATGGAGATCATATCCCCCCATATGTATTATACATGGAGATCATATCCCCCCTTATGTATTATACATGGAGATCATATCCCCCTTATGTATTATACATGGAGATCATATCCCCCTTTATGTATTATACATGGAGATCATACCCCCTTATGTATTATACATGGAGATCATCTCCCCCCCGCCTTATGTATTATACATGGAGATCATCTCCCCCCCGCCTTATGTATTATACATGGTGATCATATCCCCCCTATGTATTATACATGGAGATCATATCCCCTCATATATTATACACGGAGATCATATCCCCCCTTATGTATTATACATGGAGATCATATCCCCCTTATGTATTATACATGGAGATCATATCCCCCTTATGTATTATACATGGAGATCATATCCCCCCTTATGTATTAGACATGGAGATCATATCCCCACTTATGTATTATACATGGAGATCATATCCCCCTTATGTATTATACATGGAGATCATATCCCCACTTATGTATTATACATGGAGATCATATCCCCACTTATGTATTATACATGGTGATCATATCCCCCCTTATGTATTATACATGGAGATCATATCCCCACTTATGTATTATACATGGAGATCATATCCCCCCTTATGTATTATACATGGAGATCATATCCCCCCTTATGTATTATACATGGAGATCATATCCCCCCTTATGTATTATACATGGAGATCATATCTCCCCTTATGTATTATACATGGAGATCATATCCCCCCTTATGTATTATACATGGAGATCATATTCCCCCCTTATGTATTATACATGGAGATCATATCCCCCCTTGTGTACTATACATGGAGATCCTATCCCCCCTTATGTATTATACATGGAGATCATATCCCCCTTATGTATTATACATGGAGATCATATCCCCCCTTATGTATTATACATGGAGATCATATTCCCCCCTTATGTATTATACATGGAGATCATATCCCCCCTTGTGTACTATACATGGAGATCCTATCCCCCCTTATGTATTATACATGGAGATCATATCCCCCTTATGTATTATACATGGAGATCATATCTCCACTTATATATTATACATGGAGATCATATCCCCCCTTATTTATTATACATGGAGATCATATCCCCCTTTATGTATTATACATGGAGATCATATCCCCCTTATGTATTATACATGGAGATCATATCCCCCTTATGTATTATACATGGAGATCATATCCCCCCTTATGTATTATACATGGAGATCATATCCCCCCTTATGTATTATACATGGAGATCATATCCCCCCTTATGTATTATACATGGAGATCATATCCCCCCTTATGTATTATACATGGAGATCATATCCCCCCTTATGTATTATACATGGAGATCATATCCCCCCCTTATGTATTATACATGGAGATCATATCCCCCCTTGTGTACTATACATGGAGATCCTATCCCCCCTTATGTATCTCCTCCATGCCTTGTATCAGTTTAGTTGCCCTTCTCTGTACTTTCTGCGGTTCCCCAATGTTCTTTTTGTGAATTGGTGCCCAAAACTGAACTGCATATTCCAGATGAGGCATTACTAATGATTTGTACTGGGGGAAATGATATCTCTCTCTCTGGAGTCTATACCTCTCCTAATACAAGAGAGGATTTTGCTTGCTTTAGAACCCGCAGCTTGGCATTGCATATCATTATTAAGCTTGTGATCTACCAAAACCCCCAGATCCTTCTCCACCATTGACCCCCCTAGTTGTACCCCCTAGTATGTATGATGCATATTCTTAGCCCCCAAGTGCAGAACCTTACATTTATCAACATTAAACCTCATTTGCCACATAGTTGCCCAATTACACAGAGCATTGAGGTCGGCTTGTAAGTTGGAGACATCCTGTAAGGACGTTATTCCACAGCACAGCTTGGTGTCATCTGCAAAGACTGAAATGTGATTTAAAATCCCA
This sequence comes from Staurois parvus, assembly GCF_062004578.1. Lineage (NCBI taxonomy): Eukaryota > Metazoa > Chordata > Amphibia > Anura > Ranidae > Staurois > Staurois parvus. The sequence continues at coordinate 1,332,562 of NW_028318641.1, forward strand.
GACCCTATATTGTTTATAAATGTATTAAAAAGTAAGGGTCCCAACACTGAACCTTGGGGTACACCACTGACACCCCTAGACCATTCAGAGTATGAATCATTAACCACTACTCTCTGAATAGGATCTTTTAGCCAGTTTTCTATCCATTTACATACAGATTTTTCCAAGCCTGCAGACGTTACCTTACAGATTAGCCGTGTGTGGGGAACTTCATGGTAAAACCCAAATGCCTCTTGCCTTTCCTAAAGCTAAGGTCCAAACATAAGCCAGAAGGATAGAGGAGTGGAATCCAAATTCATAATTGATCACTTCCTTAGAGGTACCATCCAAAAGGATGAAACACAACTAGAACCCTCTCCTAAAATAAAGGACTTTAAACAATTCAAGTCCGAACACTTTCACCTCCTTCCAGTCCAGGCCAATTTTCGGCTTTCAGCGCTATCACACTTTGAGTGACATTTGAAGGGATTGAGCAACACTGTACCCATATAAAATTTTTTATCATTTTTTGAGACAGAACAAGCTTTCTTTTTGTGGTATTTGATCACCACTGGGTTTGTTAATTTTTGTTATATAAATAAAAAAATATACATTTTGAAAAAAAAAATCATTTTTGCTTAGTTTTTGTTATAAGATTTTGCAAATAAAAAATCTTTCTTTATAAATTTAGGCAAAAATGTATCCTGCTACATATTTGGGCTAAAAGTAACCCAAACCAGTGTATATTATTTATTCTATGTGAAAGCTATAGAGTCTAAAAACTATGGGATGTACAGTATATTTGAAAATTGATCAGTTTAGACCCTAAAATGCTTGACTCTGGTATGGCAGTGATCAGGATGCTGGTATGGCGGTAATCAGGGTGCTGGTATGGTGTGATCAGGATGCTGGTATGGGGTATGGTGGTGATCAGGATGCTGGTATGTGGTATGGTGTGATCAGGATGCTGGTATGGGGTATGGCGGTGATCAGGGTGCTGGTATGGGGTATGGTGGTGATCAGGATGTTGATATGGGGTATGGTGTGATCAGGATGCTGGTATGGGGTATGGCGGTGATCAGGGTGCTGGTATGGGGTATGGTGGTGATCAGAACGCTGGTATGGGGTATGGCGGTGATCAGGATGCTGGCATGGGGTATGGTGGTGATCAGGATGCTGGTATGGGGTATGGAGGTGATCAGGGTGCTGGTATGGGGTATGGCGGTGATCAGGATGCTGGTATGGGGTACGGTGGTGATCAGGATGCTGGTATGGGGTATGGCGGTGATCAGGACGCTGGTATGGGACATGGCAGTGATCAGGGTGCTGGTATGGGGTATGGCGGTGATCAGGGCACTGGTATGGCGATGTTCAGGCACTGGTATGGTATATGGCGATTGGGACATCAGTATAGTGTATGGCCATGTTATAGTGGGCACTGGGACAAGGATGGCTGTTTACTATAGAGTACAATGGGCAGTAATCAGGGGCACTGGAGAGGCAGGCACACCAGTCTATGAGCGTACATGGAACCTGACAGGCTGCTGCATGGCTTCTCTCAGTGAGAGCAAAGAGAACCGATCTTTACTTTCACTGTTTACAGTGTGAGCGTGATCTGCTGTGTCCAGGCGACATTCGAATCGCCGGGCTCCCGGGTGCGCACTCTGTGACATACAAGTACGTTAGCCCGCATCGACAAAGCTTCCCATCTGCAGTCTATAGGCAATGGGCAGACAGGAAGAGGTTAAAGGCATTATAACCCTTCCTACCTGCACCTTGTATTTTTCATCCGCATACGATGGCTATTGATCATGTAGGTTCATGGTGTCATTGGCTGCCCCATGCACATGAGCTGTAGAAGAGCAAATCCTCACATTCCAGTGTCAGCAGTTTGTGTTAAAATATGAGGCAAGCAGCATGGCACTGCACAGGTTAATGCATTACCTCTGTCTCTAGAACTGACACTTCCTGCGAGGAAACTACATATCCCACAATCCCTGGGATTCTCAGTCTAGTGCTCTGCAGGTGAGAGCTAAACAGTAATTAGATCCAACACAGATACAAGCCAGTGAAACATCCACAGATACACAGAAAGCTTACTGGAAGATTTTTTTTTCTAATCACATTAGTGCTCCGACATTTGTGATGCAACACAAAGGAAATGGTGAGGCATGGATTGGATGGCATGTGACCTAGAACATGGACATAGGAAGATCGATCAGCCATGACACTACAAACTGCAGCAAGAACAGGTAACTACAATTACACAATTACAAGGTAAGGCAAACAAACACAAGTAATAGAACTCCACTAATACTGAGTTAAAATGGTTTAAAAGTGTATAATGCCTGTAAATGTACCAGTGTGAAAGAATATCAGCCCATATCAGCCCACAACCCAATACATATATAAATAAAATTTTATTGAGGGTGTAGACTGTGATCAGCTGCAAGGCACAGACAGGGGTCCGCTCTTGGGTGTAGACTGTGATCAGCTGCAAGGCACAGACGGGGGCCACTCGTAGGTGTGGACTATGATCAGCTGCAAGGCACAGACGGGGGTCCCCTCGTGGGTGTAGACTGTGATCAGCTGCAAGGCAGAGACGGGGGTCCGCTCTTGGTGTAGACTGTGATCAGCTGCAAGGCACAGACGGGGGCCACTCGTAGGTGTGGACTATGATCAGCTGCAAGGCACAGACGGGGGCCACTCGTAGGTGTGGACTATGATCAGCTGCAAGGCACAGACGGGGGTCCCCTCGTGGGTGTAGACTGTGATCAGCTGCAAGGCACAGACGGGGGTCCGCTTGAGGGTGTAGACTGTGATCAGCTGCAAGGCGCAGACAGGGATCCGCTCATGGATGGATGCCAGCAGCGTGTCTTCCCTCCACTACCGCCACCCAACACAAGTGTGACAGGCACCAATCAGTGACAGATGAGCCACAATGTGTTTCTGAGGCTCCGCTCCTGTTCAAGCTGTTCCGCATTGGGGGGGGGAAGAAAATTTATAGGCCATACACCTGGCCAAAAGAGCCAATCAGAAAAAGAGCAGTGGACAGGACTAGTCGAACAACGTGAGCTGCTGGGAAGGCTAAGCAGTGCAATGATAGGACGGGCTCTATGAAATGTGTGACACAGCAGTGCCTACTCACAGGGCATAATGACTACAAGTCCCAGAATTCAAGGAAGGAAATGTGTGGGGTCTTCACAAAGTAAGTTTACAAACTTCAGGATCATCCAGATTAATAGGAGTAGGATGTAAATAAGTGAAATGCAATGTGGAAATGAATATAAGATTTTATATTTTGACCGTAGATGCGCTTTCAATAAACATGAACAGTATGATAAAATCCAGAATATATTAGACATCCTGATGAAGTGTTAAGTATTTGATTTATATAAAGATGTTGGCACCCCCATACGTGATCTTTGTCCAGGGCCCACTTAGGACGTAACGTAGCCCCACCAATGAGAGTATTTGACATCTTCTCGAAAATAATGGAAGAGTCTGTGTGGTCATTATGAATTCCTATGGTCCATCTGTGGGACCATGTAATGACCGTGGCTTTTGCACCATCCCTCCAGGGACAGGCGGTGGAAAGCAATAGCGGGAGCCCTGGTTTTTGGCTGTGCTTCAGCCATGTTCTCCCATGCGTGTAGCAGCTGCTATGCCCTCCGAAAAAAACAGCCGTAGCCAAGGCTTGCCCAGGTGTTTGGGTCCAGAACAAAGGACCTTTTCACTGTCCTGGGAGGATACACAAGCCGTGCTGCTTGAATGGGTTGTTCCCAGCTGGTTGTGTTGCTGTGTGTATATACAGTCAGGCCTCTTAGAACAGACGTGAGTAATTTGACTAGAATACCCATTGCTGTGAAACCGAAAAGTAGTAGAGATGGTTAACCCCTCCGCCACCGCCAGCCACGCTGAGTAGCGTCTTCTGCTCCAATAAATGGAAAAAGTTGTATCCTCTTATGTGCTTCATTTCTGCTTTTGCAATTTGAAAATATAAATAACAACATAGTAGCAATAAATACAATAACAAATACAGCAACAGTAACAAAATATATTTTTAGCATGTGCCAAACAAAGATGCACAGGGATCATTATAAAATCATAATTCTAATATATATATATATATATATACACAGGGGCAGACTGACCACTTGGAAACTCGGGCACTGCCCGAGGGCCCGGGGTCACTAGGGAGCCCCATGAGATGCCCCTGGTACCTTTTTCATAGGCTTTTTTGAGTTTGGGCAAGGACACAGGGGCCCCATGATCCCCTATTGCCCGGGGGCCCCATGAGTTGTCAGTCCGCCCCTGTATATATATATATATATCAGGGGCAGACTGACCATTTGGAAACTCGGGCACTGCCTGAGGGCCCGGGGTCAGTAGGGGGCCTCATGAGATGCTCCTGGTACCTTTTTCATAGGCTTTTTTGAGTTTGGGCAAGGACACAGGGGCCCCATGATCCCCTATTGCTCGGGGGCCCCATGAGCTGTCAGTCCACCCCTGTATATATATATATATATATCAAGGGCAGACTGACCATTTGGAAACTCGGGCACTGCCTGAGGGCCCGGGGTCAGTAGGGGGCCCCATGAGATGCCCCTGGTATCTTTTTCATAGGCTTTTTTGAGTTTGGGCAAGGACACAGGGGCCCCATGATCCCCTATTGCCCGGGGGCCCCATGAGTTGTCACTCCACCCCTGATATATATACTGTATATATATATATATATATATATATATATATATATATAAAAGGAAAAATGGATTGCTGCACATAAAAGACCTTTTAATGTTGAAAAATCACCATACAAAAGAGTGATCAAAAATGGACAAAGCCATACATAATAGGCTATTATGTATGGCTTTGTCCCATTTTTTATCACTCTTTTGTATGGTGATCTTTCAACATTAAGTCCGGGTTCACACTGATGAGGTGCAGAATTTGCAGCGGTTTCTGTGTGAACTCCACACCACATCAGAGTCGCAATCCATTCATGCGAACCGCTGCGGGTGTGTATGTTAAGTTAACAACACCCCGAAAGCGGTCCGCAGAGCGATGTGCAGAATTGGATCGCATAGGTGTGAATACCCATGTAATCTGATTCTAGTACGGACCCAAAAAAGGGTCCTACGCAATTTTGGTGCGGGTGGTACTAGAACCATACAAAATATATGGCTCCAATCGCACCGCACACAAATCGCATGTGATTCACACAGGAATGCAGTGCGGTTCCTGTGCAAATCACATGGGATATACCGCACCGCATATATGTGAAACCAGGCTGACCCTAGGTTCACATCTGTGCGGGTGGTGCCACTGCGGATCCACACGAAAATCTGTGCAGCCGCACCACCCGCACAGAGAAATTTGGACCTGCAGGTGGGAGCCATTAGTTCTAATGGCACATCGCCCGCACTGGAAAACGCAACCGTACTGGGAACCAAGGATCCTGTGTGGGCTGCATTTTCAAAAGTGCAGGGACTTCTTCCCTACGTGTCACGGGCACGGGAGTCCATTCAAATGAATGGGCTCTCGTGCCCGTGCAAAACGCGGCCCGTATGGCCGCATAGATGTGAACCGGGGTTAATGTTGAAAAATCACCATACAAGATACCATAGCCTATTATGTATGGCTTTGTCCATTTTTTATCACTCTTTTGTATGGTGATTTTTCAACATTAAAAGTTCTTTTATGTGCAGCAATCCATTTTTCCTTTTTTTCTATATATGGCCTTTGGGAGGTTCTGATTGCTATGCACTGTGACTGATCATCATTGTGCACTTCACCTATACCATTGCTTTAAGCATGTATATATATATATATATATATATATATTATTTCAGGTACTTACATAGCGCCGTCATTTTACGCAGCACTTTACATATATATTGTACATTCACATAAGTCCCTAACCCTCAAGGGGTGTACAATGTAAGGTGTATATATTGTGACAGGATGAACGGCGAGGTGATAGAGGGACGCTATGTGTCACCTCGCATATGCTCATACCTGACCGTTTAGGTGGAGTCCACTCCGGGTTTTCGGGGCCACAGTTAAGCAGGTGGGTCCAGACCAGATTTTGGGCTCCACTGATGACCACCAACAGGTGGTATAAATAAGGCAGGGTTGGAGCAAGGAGTTGCTCGTGGCCTGGGACTCAGAGAGGTGTTCTGAGAGAGCTGTGTGTGTACTATACCTACAAGAAAAGGTTTGCTTTTGTTTTATTTCGGTGACAGGGAGAAGCCCTTCACCTCTGAGAGAGGAAACGCCTTTTGTTTAGTTAGTGCCTGGATGGCAAGGGTTTATTTTCATGTTTTGTTTATTTTCTGCAAACCTTTTAAATAAAGCTGACAACCAGTCAGATTTTGATGAAAGCCTGCTGTGCGGTCTACCTTTGTCCCAGGGAAGGAGATCCCCCACCTGAGCTAACCCCACATATGGTGGAGAATGCGGGCAACTTCCTGAGCAAGTGGGAAGATGGAGGAAATAATAAGAGCTTTGCTGCAGGCCAATGCAGCACAACGGGAGACAAATCGCCAGTTTGCGGAGGCCCAAGAAGCAGACCGAGAGCTCCTTAAGCAGGTGGCCCAACACCTATTAGAATTAAAGAAGGAATCTGCAGATCCGCTGCCAGTGGAGCAGAAAATGGCACGGGCCAGCTATGTTTTGCAGAAGATGACACCTGCAGATGATGTGGAGGCCTACCTCACAACTTTTGAAAGGGTTGCTGTTCGGGAAGGATGGAAAAAGGAGCAATGGGCAGGACTGCTTGCACCATTTTTGACAGGTGAATCCCAAAAAGCCTATTATGACCTGGAACCAGGGGATGCCCAGGACTATGAGAAACTGAAGGCTGAGGTCCTTGCACGCCTGGGTGTCACCATTGCAGTCCGGGCTCAGCGGGTGCATCAGTGGCATTACAGGGCTGACAAACCACCCAGATCTCAGATGTTTGATTTGATACATCTCTCCAAAAAGTGGCTGCAGCCAGAGGTGTTGTCAGGCCCTCAGATTGTGGAGCGTGTGGTCATGGACCAATATTTGCATGCACTCCCTGCCACTTTGAGGAAGTGGGTCGGCCGTGGAGACCCTAAATCTGCAAACGAGCTGGTGGACCTGGTGGAGAGATATGCAGCCGCTGAGGATTTTTTTCATTCACCTGGGCCGTACCCCAATGTCACTAGGGGTGGAAAACTATCCGGAAGATCCGGTAAGACTGTTCCATGGGCCAAAGGCTCAGGAAAAAATGATAAGACTATTGTGTCAGATAATGAGACTGTAGGCTTAGGACCTAGAGACTGGCCAAATAGGTCAGGAAGGTCCCCAAAGCCATTTAGAGGTTTAGCTACTGAACATATCAAATGTTATCATTGCCATGCGTTGGGTCATATTGCTGCAAACTGTCCTTTAAATGATGAACCTATGCAATGTGAAAATGCTTATTTAGGAAAACGCATGTCTCTTTTTGCACAGGTGGTATGTACTGCAGCATGTCAGAAACGCATGGAAAAGCAAATGTGTGTGATTGCCATTGATGAAAAGCCAGTAACTGCTCTGCTAGACTCGGGTAGTGTTGTGACCTTAGTCAGAAGTGATTTGGTAAACCCTGCAAGCTTACACCCTAGCACGATTGGGGTTATCTGTATTCATGGTGATACACGTAATTACCAGACTGCTCTGGTGGTGATTGATACTCCCTGGGGCCCTGTGACCCATTCTGTGGGGGTGGTGCCCTCTCTGCTTCATGAAGCCATAGTGGGGAGAGATTTTCCCCATTTCTGGAAGTTATGGGATAAGGAGGGGAGTCAGGAAGACCGAGCTCCCCCTGCTGGGGAAACGCCGGAAACTCCTGAACTCACTCCTGACCCCTTTGACGGCAAGGTGGAAGGGGAAACTGTTGGTGTGTCCAAGGAAGGAGTAGACCTTTTTCCTTTTTCTGTAATGGCTGGGGAGCAGGAGGAGTTGGATCCAACCCCAGACATTGAGGATATAGAACAAGAGATGATCGCTGGCTCTAGTGAGAGTGGACAGAATGTGGTGCCTGACCTAGAGGTCAGAAAAGAGGATTTTTGTACGGAACAACTGAAAGATTCCACACTTAATAGAGCCCGTGAAAACATTAAAATGATTGATGGGGAACCAGTTGGAAATGATGTAGCGGTGTCTTTTCCCTACATGGCTCTAAACAATAACTTGCTGTATCAAGTGGTAAAGCAAGGGGAGGAGGTGGTAGAACAGTTAGTGGTCCCCAAACCCTTTTGCCGGATGGTATTAGATTTAGTCCATGGGCATATAATGGGTGGACACCTGGGTGTAGAGAAAACAAAGGAGAGAATAACCCAGAGATTCTTTTGGCTAGGCTTACATGGAGACGTCAAAGCGCATTGTGAGTCATGCCCAGAATGTCAATATTCTGTGCCCTCACCCCATTTTCGTAGTCCGCTAGTACCTCTACCCATAATTGAAGTACCGTTTGAAAGAGTGGGCATGGACCTAGTGGGTCCAGTAGTAAAGTCTGCCCGGGGCCATCAGCACATACTGGTGATACTTGACTATGCCACCCGGTATCCTGAAGCCATCCCCTTGCGTAATACCTCAGCTAAAAATATCGCCAAAGAGCTTGTCCGGGTGTTTAGTCGTGTAGGTATTCCAAAGGAGATCTTAACGGATCAGGGCACGCCATTTATATCTAGAGTTATGAAAGAGTTATGCAAACTGTTCAAAATCTCCCATCTCCGTACCTCGGTCTACCACCCCCAAACTGATGGGCTTGTGGAAAGGTTTAACAAGACCCTTAAGAATATGTTAAAAAAGGTGGTGGACAAAGATGGGAGAAATTGGGATTTTTTGCTACCATATCTCATGTTTGCTATACGGGAAGTACCTCAAGCATCTACAGGATATTCACCTTTTGAATTACTGTATGGTAGACATCCCAGGGGATTGCTAGATGTTGCAAAAGAAACCTGGGAGACAGAGTCCACGCCCTATAGAAGTGTCATCGAGCATATCTCACAGATGCAGGATAGAATCGCAGCTGTCATGCCACTTGTTCGGGAACACATGGAGCAAGCCCAGGAGGTCCAGAGAAGGGTTTATAACCGGGGCGCCAGGATCCGTACCTTCAACCCTGGGGATAGAGTGCTGGTGCTAGTCCCCACCGTGGAAAGTAAATTCCTCGCAAAGTGGCAAGGTTCCTTTGAAATTAGGGAGAAAGTGGGGGAAGTAAATTATAAAGTTTACCAGCCAGGAAAAAGGAAACCCGAACAAATCTATCATGTGAATCTCTTAAAACCTTGGAAAGACAGGGAAAGTTTGTTGGCAGTACCAAGACCCCAAAAGGACGTGGTTCCCGTGGCCCCTCAGGTACCTATAACGGAAACCTTGTCAGTAGCCCAACAAGATGATGTTAAGGAGTTTGTGAGGAAAAATGGAGATTTCTTCTCCCACCTACCTGGACTGACGACTGTCATACAGCATGACATAGTTACCCAGCCCGGGGTCCGCGTAAATGTCAAGCCCTATAGAATTCCCGAGGCCAGGCGGGAAGCGGTGGCAAAGGAAATAAAGGACATGTTAGAGTTGGGAGTGATTGAGGAATCTCACAGTGAGTGGTCGAGTCCCATAGTGTTGGTCCCAAAACCAGATGGAACAATTCGTTTCTGTAATGATTTCAGGAAACTGAACAGTGTGTCTAAGTTTGATGCGTACCCGATGCCTCGGGTGGATGAGCTCATTGACAGGTTGGGAACGGCTCGGTACATAACCACCTTAGATCTGACCAAAGGCTATTGGCAGATTCCTTTAACGGAAGCTGCAAAAGAAAAGACAGCATTCTCCACCCCCGAGGGGTCCTTTCAGTATAAGCGGATGCCGTTTGGTTTGCATGGGGCTCCTGCATCATTCCAAAGGATGATGGACAAGACGTTGAGACCACATCGCCAATATGCAGCTGCCTATTTGGACGATGTCGTCGTCCACAGTCCCGACTGGGAATCTCATTTGTCCCTCTTGCAAGCGGTCGTAGATTCGCTGCGGGAAGCAGGTCTTACCGCCAACCCCAGAAAGTGTGCCATTGGCTTAGAGGAGGCCAAATATCTTGGCTACATCATTGGTCGAGGTCTCATTAGGCCTCAGATCAATAAAATTGAGGCAATTCAAAAGTGGCCCCAACCTGTAAATAAAAAACAAGTTCGGGCATTTCTTGGAATCACGGGATACTACAGGCGGTTTATCCCCAATTTTGCCACCATTGCAGCCCCACTGACAGATCTGACAAAAGGTAGGGGGTCAGTCATGATTAAGTGGAATCCTGAGGCGGAGACCGCATTTCAAAGGCTGAAACAAGCTCTCTGTGCTCAACCTGTGCTTGTGACTCCAGATTTCACAACAGAGTTTGTGGTACAGACTGATGCCTCTGACGTGTGACTAGGTTCGGTACTGTCCCAAATCAGAGATGGGGAGGAGCACCCTGTGGTCTAAGTAGAAAGCTCAACAAACATGAGAGAAACTATGCCATTGTGGAGAAGGAATGTTTGGCCATCAAATGGGCCTTGGAGGCCCTGAAATATTACCTGTTAGGAAGACCATTCAAGTTGGTTACTGATCATGCCCCGCTCAAATGGATGTGTGATAATAAGGAGAAAAACAGTCGAGGGACAAGGTGGTTTCTCGCGCTACAAGTGTTCAAATTCACAGTGGAACACAGAGCGGGGAAACTGCAAAGTAATGTAGATGCCCTCTCCCGGGTCCATTGTCTGGTTGGGACAGTTGCTCAGCCGCAGGGGCTTGAGCAGGGGGGGGGGGGGGGGATATGTGACAGGATGAACAGCGAGGTGATAGAGGGACGCTATGTGTCACCTCGCATATGCTCATACCTGACCGTTTAGGTGGAGTCCACTCCGGGTTTTCGGGGCCACAGTTAAGCAGGTGGGTCCGGACCAGAGTTTGGGCTCCACTGATGACCACCAACAGGTGGTATAAATAAGGCAGGGCTGGAGCAAGGAGTTGCTTGTGGCCTGGGACTCAGAGAGGTGTTCTGAGAGAGCTGTGTGTACTATACCTACAAGAAAAGGTTTGCTTTTGTTTTATTTCGGTGACAGGGAGAAGCCCTTCACCTCTGAGAGAGGAAACGCCTTTTGTTTAGTTAGTGCCTGGATGGCAAGGGTTTATTTTCATGTTTTGTTTATTTTCTGCAAACCTTTTAAATAAAGCTGACAACCAGTCAGATTTTGATGAAAGCCTGCTGTGCGGTCTACCTTTGTCCCAGGGAAGGAGATCCCCCACCTGAGCTAACCCCACAATATATATATATATATATATATATATACATGTACACACAGTATAATATAGTTATTAAAGCAGTATTATTCCCAAAAGCAAACATTTATTATAAATATTATAATAACATTTATTACCAAATTCTTAGATGTGATGGCTGCATTAGTTTTCTTTTTTTTAAGCTTTATTTCCTTTATTTCCATCTAGTTACCCAGCCAGTAAGTCTGTTGTTTTTGAGCAGAACAAGCTCCCCTAGCTGTTAGAGGGCAATAGCAGTTAGAGGGTTGAGACAAACCATTTAGACGCTGACATGTAAAACTTCTTGTAAAACCTTTATCCCATTAGCAAAAAAAAACTGTTTGCTGTAACTGTTTATAACTGTAAAGCGTGATCTGGAGTTTGTCTTTGGTTTGTTAGTGTATCTAAATCTACTAGTACATCTAACACCCCTCTCCCCCAGACTGACAATGCTGCAACTGTGCCCCCTGTGCTCCTTCATCCAAAGTGGTTGCACTCTAATACAGAAGTGGACAGATCACCAGTGAAAACAGAGGGAAAATAGCCTCACCCTAGGTTCACACTTATGTGGATTTCAGTGTGTTTTCCAGTTTGCAGAAGTGCACTACAGTCCATTTAACATGATTACCTATGGATGTAGTTCACACCTGTGGGTTTGAGCTTGTGCGTTTTTTTGGAAAGGGTCAGGGACTTTTTTTTCCCACAGCAGATTTCATTTTGAATGTAATAGACTTCAATGGACCCGCACCAAAAACGCAAGTGTTGCATCTTTGTCGCATTTTGCTGGGTTTTTCTTCTTGCTAATCATTGTGCAACGTTGATGCAGCTTTACCCTCTCTGGCACTAAAGTGGCATCAAAGTCACATTAACCCCTTCCAGTCCGGACACTTTTACCCCCTTCCTGTCCAGGCCAATTTTCAGCTTTCAGCGCTATCACACTTTGAATGGCAATTGCGCGGTCATGCAACACTGTACCCATGTAAATTTTTAGCATTTTTTGAGACAGATAAAGCTTTATTTTGGTGGTGTTTAGTCACCGCTGGGATTTTTATTTTTTTGCTATATAAATGAAAAAGTCCCAAAATTTTCAAAAAAAGTGTTTTTCTTATAAAATTTTGCAAATAAATAATATTTCATTATAAATCTTGGCCAAAATTTATTCCGTTATCTTTTTAGTAAAAAAATAACCCAAATTAGTGTATAACCAAAAATTATAATTTTAAAATGTTTTCTTTTACATTTTTATTTAATTTTTTTATATTATTATTTATGTTTTTCTTTTTTTATACATACTGTCACACTAGCAGTACAGTGTCACCATGGTGACACTATACTACTTGTGGGGGGTGATGAAGTTTTTTTTTTTTTTTTACACTGATTGCTTTTACACCCATAAAGGCTGTAAAAGCAATCATTTATCATTCTCTCTGGCTGCATTCTTGCAGCCATTGAGAAATACTGTGTGAGCTGTGATTGGTCACAGCTTGTCACATGGTACAAGGCTGTTGTGAATAGCCTTGTACCATGTGACCTCTGTGATCATTCACAGATTTTACACGTAGTAAGCAATGATGTTAGAAGTGACATCTTACTACTCTGCATGTAAACACTGATTGACCAATCAGTGATCACATGATCGGGACTTTGCACAGAGGTCCTGTGCGACGATCGGTGCTGTGTGCTCCCAGGGAGTGCTCTCAGTCCAAAATGGTGGGCGCCGTTTATGAATGGCAACACGCCCCTGGACTGCCACTGTTCGGCTGGTTATATACAGCGGCCGGACGGCAAGTGGTTAAAGTAGTGAAGGAACCTTTAAGTGTCCAAATTCGCATTGTTTTTGGCTCACAGGAACTTTTTTCCATATAGTGCAACTTTGATGCTACTGGAGTGCTAGAGAGTGTAAAGTCACATCAAAGTCACACTACATGAACAGAACTGTCATACTTTCCAATTAGCTGAAAAAAAAAAAAAAAAATGAAACGCATCAAAAACGCGTGTTGAAAAAATGCCAAATTTGAAATACAGGTGAGGACAAAGTTTTATTAAATAGCAATTGTTTATGATATACAGTGATTTAATAACAAACCAAATATAATTAAAGCCGTGATAAACCCCAAACCAAAAATGGAATATATTGCAGCTTACCGATCCTTATATGTGGTGGCTGCATTCGTTTTCTTTTTTTTGAGGCTAGGTTCAGATTGGGGGTTGATACTTTCTTCCACCGCATTTTATGGTGGATTTGGCATTTTTTTAACACGCGTTTTTATATGTGTTTCGCTTTTTGCATTTTTTTTTAAGCTGATTGGAAAGTATGATAGTTCTGTTCACGTAGTGCGACTTTGATGCTACTGGAGTGCCAGAGAGTGTAAAGTCACATCCAGGGGCGGACTGACAACTCATGGGGCCCCCGGGCAATAGGGGATCATGGGGCCCCTGTGTCCTTGCCCAAACTCAAAAAAGCCTATGAAAAAGGTAACAGGGGCATCTCATGGGGCCCCCTACTGACCCCGGGCCTCCGGGCAGTGCCTGAGTTTCCAAATGGTCAGTCCGCCCCTGGTCACATCAAAGTCACACTACATGAACAGAACTGTCATACTTTCCAATTAGCTAAAAAGGAAAAAAAATGCGAAATGTGAAAAGCGAAACGCATCAAAAATGCGTGTTCAAAAAATGCCAAATCCACCACAAAATGTGGTGGAAGAACGTATCAACCCACAATCTACATAGATGTGAACCTAGCCTAAAAAAAAAAAGAAAACGAATGCAGCCACCACATATAAGGATCGGTAAGCTGCAATATATTACATTTTTGGTTTGGGGTTTATCACAGCTTTAACCCCTTCACGCCGGCGCCTCCCAGCCCTTTAAGGGTTCCAGAAGTCAAGAGGCGGGGCAGGGTTTAGGGTTGTGATGGATTTGGTAAAATGTCCATTTGGTTTCCTATTGAATATATACACTATTTTTATACACATTTTTATACATATTTACTTTTATACTTTAATACTATTTCTTTCTTCATATTTGTGAATGTTTAGCATGAATATATATGTTGTGTGAATATTTTCTGTCTGCTGGGCTTTGTGGTACTTTAAGAAATCCTTGCTTAAGAAATGTTTGCTCACAGGCACAGACCCCCTCCCATCGTCTGATTTCGAAGACAAAAGAATGTTTTTCTTTCTATAGATAAGACTTGGAAGAAGATCACACCTATACCATGACGGAGATTGTTTTCGTGTGGAAATGACCAATCAAAGACTAATATAATGCTTAAGCTGTTGTCACATGACTCTTGCATCATTTTGCATATATAAGCTCACTTTCTCATTATAATAAAATAGAAGTGTTCATAGACTGAACTTGTGTGTCAGCGTGAGTCTCTTCCAGTGTGCGCACATTCCAAAGCCATCATCATAAATTAGGACAGGAACAGATAAGCACTGGACGATTCAGTCCTGTACTAAATCAGGGTCATGTGACTTCACACAGGAATGCAGTGCGGTTCCTGTGCAAATCACGGAGGTCCCGATCGAAAGAGGAGATCGGGACCTTTCCGTGAGTAGCGGATATGTGTGCTGGGAGCGTGCTCTGGCACATACAGTTGTGTTCAAAATAATTGCAGTGTGTTGAAAAAAGTGAATAAAGCTGAAAATCCTTCTAATAGCTTTTATTTCCATCCACACAAATGCATTGGGAACACGACACATTCTATTTCAAATCACAACATGAAGAAAAATGCATCGAATTTGTGTTGTTCCTCTAAAAACATTGAAGAAAAGTGAATATTAGACGGTTCAAAAAAATCGCAGTGTTTGTATTCTTCTTTACAAACTCAAACATTCACTATATAAACTGAAAAATGTTTGAAGATTTTGCTTTCCTTTGAATGACTTCATGAATATTTGGTTGTAGTCGCACTGTTTGAGAACTGCTGTACATCTGTGTTGCATGGAGTCACCCAACTTCTGGCCCCTGTGATCAGGTATTCCAGCCCAGGATGATTGGACTACATTCCACAGTTCTTCTCTATTTCTTGGTTTTGCCTCAGAAACGGCATTTTTGATGTCACCCCACAAGTTTTCTATTGGATTAAGATCCGGGGATTGGGCTGGCCACTCCATAATGTCAATCTTGTTGGTCTGGAACCAAGATGTTGCACGTTTACTGGTGTGTTTGGGGTCGTTGTCTTGTTGGAACACCCATTTCAAGGGCATTTCCTCTTCAGCATAAGGCTGCATGACCTCTTCAAGTATTCTGATGTATTCAAACTGATCCATGATCCCTGGTATGCGATAAATAGGCCCAACACCGTAGTATGAGAAACATCCCCATATCATGATGCTTGCACCACCATGCTTCACTGTCTTCACAGTGTACTGTGGCTTGAATTCAGTGTTTGGGGGTCGTCTGACAAACTGTCTCCGCCCACTAGACCCAAAAAGAACAATCTTACTTTCATCAGTCCACAAAATGTTGCGCCATTTCTCTTTAGGCCAGTCAATGTGCTCTTTGGCAAATTGTAACCTCTTCAGCACATGTCTTTTTTCCAACAGTGGGACTTTGCGGGGACTTCTTGCAGATAGCTTGGCTTCACATAGGCGTCTTCTAATTGTAACAGTCCTCACAGGGAACGTCACACCTTCTTTCATCTTCCTGGTGCTGATTGTTGGCTGAGTCCGCGCCATTTTGGCTATTCTTCTATCCATTGGAATGGTAGTTTTTCGCTTCCTTCCACGTCTTTCAGGTTTTGGTTGCCATTTTAAAGCATTTGCGATCATTTTAGCTGAGCAGCCTATCATTTTCTGCACTTCTTTATATGTTTTCCCCTCTCTAATCAACTTTTTAATCAAGGTACGCTGTTCTTCTGCACAATGTCTGGAGCGACCCATTTTCCTCAGAATTTCAGAGAGAAATGCACTGTAACCAGCATGTACAACATTTGCTGCCTTCCTTCCTTAAATAAGGGCAATAATTGCCACCTGTTTTTCAAAGAATGAATGACCTCACTAATAGAACTCCACACTGCTATTATTTTGAACACGCCCCTTTCAATGAGTGATTCAATTACACAGAATCAGCAGCATGCATGTCATGACTGTTGGGTCTGTTGGATTTCTATGACTCTACTACACCTGCTAGGAAATTATTTGCCATGTAGAAATATCATTTCTACCAAAAACAGTGATTGATCCGGTTAGTGATGTCTGACTGCTATTATTTTGAACACAACTGTAAGTCCTTTTTTAATAGAATGCAAATGTGCGGCTGCTCGGCGTCTAGGCCCAGACTCCGGGAGGCCGCACATTTGTGTGCGGCCGGCGTGAAGAGGTTCATTATATTTGGTTTGCTAAAACACTGTATATCATAAACAATTGCCATTTTTTAATAAAACTCTGTCCTCACCTGTATTTCATCCTTTTTTGCATATCGGCCCTGCTGATCCTCCTGCATCCTAATTCCCCCCTCCCATCAATCCACTGCCCCCACAACCCCCCCCCTCCTTCCCCCATTGTACCTCCCTACTGCCTTTTTTTTTTCTATTTCCTATATTTGCCACCTCTGTCTTAAAGCTTTGTTTCTCGGTCAGACATTTAAACACTTCTTGATCTTGATGATGGTCCAAATATGTATCCCGCCTTGGTTGTTCTGATTAAGACATACCTACTTTATGGATTTTTTCACACATTGCCAGGGGCGGACTGACCATTTGGGCACTGCCCTAGGGCCCGGGGTCAGTAGGGGCCCCCATGAGATGCCCCTGGTACCTTTTTCATAGGCTTTTTTGAGTTTGGGCAAGGACACAGGGGCCCATGATCCCCTATTGCCCGGGGGCCCCATGAGTTGTCAGTCCGCCCCTGCACGCTGCAGGTTGACGTGGCATGTAGAACGGCATTCTCCATCGGGTCTCTTATACAGTAGGTTTCGTGAATATACGGTGATACGTTTTATCCTGCTCCTACCTATGGTATGGAAACCCAATTTTTATCATTTTCTGTTTATTCATGGTGCGTTCTATGTACAGTTGTGTCCAAAATTATTCAACCCCCACTGAAATTGAGTGTTTTGGCCAGTTTGACATTGCTTTTGATCATTCAGTCATCTTGCTTACATTTACATTAAAGAGGCACTTGTAGGTCAGACAAATATAACATAACAGTTATAATGAAATAACCACAAATGTCTTTTCTGTGCTCACAGCATTATCAGTTTTATTCAACCCCCAAGTGACATTCAATCTTAGTACTTAGTACAGCATCCTTTTACAGTTATAACAGCTTTTAAACGTGAAGCATAGCTTGACACAAGTGTCTTGCAGCGATCTACGGGTATCTTCGCCCATTCTTCATGGGCAAAGGCCTCCAGTTCAGTCACATTCTTAGGCTTGCGCACTGCAACTGCTTTCTTTAAGTCCCACCAGAGGTTCTCAATCGGATTTAAGTCTGGTGACTGCGATGGCCACTCCAAAATGTTCCAGCCTTTCCTCTGCAACCATGCTCTAGTGGACTTGGAGGTATGCTTGGGATCATTGTCCTGTTGAAAGGTCCAACGTCTCCCAAGCCTCAGGTGTGTGACGGACTGCATCACGTTTCCATCCAATATCTCCTGGTACTGAAGAGAATTCATGGTACCTTGCACACGCTGAAGCTTCCCTGTACCTGCAGAAGCAAAACAGCCCCAAAGCATGATTGACCCTCCACCATGCTTCACAGTAGGCAAGGTGTTCTTTTCATCATAGGCCTTGTTCTTCCTCCTCCAAACATAGCGTTGATCCATGGGCCCAAACAGTTCTAATTTTGTTTCATCAGTCCACAGAACACTATCCCACAACTTTTGTGGTTTGTCCACATGGCTTTTGGCATACTGCAGTCGACTCTTCTTATTCTTTGGAGACAGCAAGGGGGTACGCCTGGGAGTTCTGGCACGGAGGCCTTCATTACGCAGTGTGCGTCTTATTGTCTGGGCTGAAACTTCTGTACCCACATCTGACAAATCTTTTCTCAGTTCCTCAGCAGTCACACGGGGACTTCTCTCCACTCTACGCTTCAGGTAGCGCACAGCAGTCGAAGTCAGCATCTTCTTTCTGCCACGACCAGGTAGCGTTTCAACAGTGCCCTTTGCCTTGAATTTGCGAATGATGCTTCCTAAGGTGTCTCTTGGTATGTTTAACATCTTTGCAATCTTCTTATAGCCATTGCCCTTCCTGTGAAGAGAAATCACCTCTTCTCTTGTCTTCCTGGACCATTCTCTTGCCTTCACCATGTTTGTAACCACACCAGTAAATGTCTAGAAGGAGCTGAGTATCACAGTCATTTTAAAGCTGCCTAATTGGTGCTTATTATGCTTGATTGCTGCTCGGTGACATCCACAGGTGTTTTCAATACCTGATGGAAAGCACCTGTATGAACCTCTGTTCTTCAGAGTGGTAGTCTTTAAGGGGTTGAATAATTGTGGCAATGAAGAAACCACATAAGAACCATTTACTACTGTATTACATAAACAATTGATGTCATTTTAGTTGCATTTGGGTAGTTACAACGTCCTTGTAGGATTTGATTCTGAATACAATTCCAAATGTACACTATAGTCCCTAAACCCCTTTACAGCATTGGGGGTTGAATAATTTTGGACACAACTGTATTTGCCTGACCATTGTTTTTATGTATACTTCTTTCACTTGTCACATTTTATGTAAAAAAAAAATGATCTTATAAATAAAGAATGTATAAAAAAGGACAGAACTCAGAGCCTTCCTTGGTGATGGATTGTTTCTGGATGGATCCACTATAGGCTTTGTCTCTGATATAAAAGCTGCCTTTGGGCTTCCCGAAATTTCAGTTGTCCGATTCCCCATTGGGACCTTATAATCATGGGACTGCATCACCATGACACTATGGTCTTCAGGTTCTTCTTATGTCCCTGATGAAGAGTGATGCTCAATACGCTTCAGAAAACAGCTAGATATTATACAACCAGGAATAATTTTGACATAACATAAAGCAAATGTCAGAGCCTAGGTCTGAACCTGGGCCTTCTGTGGGGAGTGGCAATGCTTCTTCATGCTGAGCCACCTGGAATGCTGGACAGCTCCCTTGACAATTATTTGAATGATCCTGCCTTCACCTTGTTTGTCATGAACCTTGAACCCTTTGTTCCTCCCATGAACTTCCTGATATAAGCCATGTCTCTGCACTTCATGTTTGCCAGATTATTGTGCTCTCATCAGCCAGTATCTCGCTCCTTGCCTTCTCTGCTGTCATCCATATTTTGTTACCACTCGTTATTGCCCCTTGGCTTGTTCTCGACTACGCTTCTGCCTGATCCTAACCTGCGACTGCTCATTTCCGACCTTGGCTTGTTCTCGACTACGCTTCTGCCTGATCCCAACTTGCAACTGCTCCTTACCGACCTTGGCTTGTTCTCGACTACGCTTCTGCCTGATCCCAACTTGCGACTGCTCCTTACCGACCTTGGCTTGTTCTCGACTACGCTTCTGCCTGATCCTAACCTGCGACTGCTCATTACCGACCTTGGCTTGTGCTCGACTACGCTTCTGCCTGATCCCAACTTGCGACTGCTCCTTACCGACCTTGGCTTGTTCTCGACTACGCTACTGCCTGATCCCAACCTGCTACTGCTCATTACTGACCTTGGCTTGTTCTCGACTATGCTTCTGCCTGATTCCAACCTGCGACTGCTCATTACCGACCTTGGCTTGTTCTCGACTATGCTTCTGCTTGATCCCAACCTGCGACTGCTCATTACTGACCTTGGCTTGTTCTTGACTATGCTTCTGCCTGATCCCAACCTGCGACTGCTCATTACCGACCTTGGCTTGTTCTTGACTATGCTTCTGCTTGATCCCAACCTGCGACTGCTCATTACTGACCTTGGCTTGTTCTTGACTATGCTTCTGCTTGATCCCAACCTGCGACTGCTCATTACTGACCTTGGCCTGTTCTCGACTATGCTTCTGCCTGATCCTAACCTGCAACTGCTCATTACCAACCTTGGCTTGTTCTCGACTACGCTTCGGCCTGATCCCAACCTGCAACTGATCATTACCAACCTTGGCTTGTTCTCAACTACGCTTCTGCCTGATCCCAACTTGCGACTGCTCCTTACCGACCTTGGCTTGTTCTCGACTACGCTTCTGCCTGATCCTAACCTGCGACTGCTCATTACTGACCTTGGCTTGTTCTTGACTATGCTTCTGCTTGATCCCAACCTGCGACTGCTCATTACTGACCTTGGCCTGTTCTTGACTATGCTTCTGCCTGATCCTAACCTGCAACTGCTCATTACCAACCTTGGCTTGTTCTCGGCTACACTTCGGCCTGATCCCAACCTGCAACTGATCATTACCAACCTTGGCTTGTTCACTGACTACGCTTCTTCCTGATCCCAACCTGCGACTGTTCATTGCCGACTTTGGCTTGTTCTCGACTATGCTTCTGCCTGATTCCAACCCACGACTGCTCATTACCAACCTTGGCTTGTTTACTGAGCATGCTTCTCCCTGATTCCAACCTGCAACTGCTCCTTTCCGATCTTTGCTTGTTCTCGACTACGCTTCTGCCTGATCCCAACCTGCAACTGCTCATTACTGACCTTGGCTTGTTTACTGACTATGCATCTGCCTGATCCCAACCTGCAACTGCTCATTACTGACCCTGGCTTGTTCTCGACTACGCTTCTGCTTGATCCCAACCTGCGACTGCTCATTACCGAATTGGCTTGTTTACTGACCACGCTTCTGCCTGATCCCAACCTGTGACTGCTCATTACCTACCTTGGCTTGTTCTCGACTACGTTTCTGCCTGATCCCAACCTGCGACTGCTTATTACCAACCTTGGCTTGTTCTCGACTACGCTTCTGACTGATCCCAACTTGCGACTGCTCATTACCGACCTTGGCTTGTTTACTGACTATGCTTCTGTCTGATCCCAACCTGCAACTGTTCATTACCAGTCTTGGCTTGTTCTTGACTATGCTTCTGCCTGATCCCAACTTGCAACTGCTCATTACCGACCCTGGCTTGTTCTCGACTACTCTTCTGCCTGATCCCAACCTGCAGCTGCTCATTGCCGACCTTGGCCTGTTCTCAACTACGCTTCTGCCTGATCCCAACATGCGACTGCTCATTACCGACATTGGCTTGTTCTGGACTACGCTTCGGCTTGATCTCAACCTGCTACTGCTCACTACCGACCTTGGCTTGTTCTGGACTACGCTTCTGCCTGATCCCAACCTGCAACTGCTCACTACCGACCTTGGCTTGTTCTGTACTACGCTTCTGCCTGATCCCAACCTGCGACTGCTCATTACCGACCTTGGCTTATTCTCGACTATGCTTCTGCTTGATCCCAGCCTGCGACTGCTCATTACCGACATTGGCTTGTTCTAGACTATGCTTCTGCTTGATCCCAGCCTGCGAATGCTCATTACCGACCTTGGCTTGTTCTGGACTATGCTTCTGCCTGATCCCAGCCTGCGACTGCTCATTACCAACCTTGGATTGTTCTCGACCATGCTTCTGCCTGATTTCAACCTGTGACTGCTCATTACCAACTTTGGCTTGTTCTCGACTCCGCTTCTGCCTGATCACAACCTGTGACTGCTCATTAACAACATTAGCTTGTTTACTGACCCACACTTCCGTTTGATCCTTACCTGCTTAATACGCTACTGGACCTCCGCTTGCTCACCTCCTGGTGGGGTAATCCTGAGGACTGCAACCTGGTGCTAACACGCAGCAAAATTCATCTCCACCATCAGGAGCTCTGCTGAACACTGGTTAGTACTTAGACTCCGCACCTCAGGTGAGCCCACACCTCTGCCATGGTGACCTGCCTGTGTACCTATCCTGCTGGTTTCAGAATGAGCCTTTCCACTGCTATAGCAACTGGTCTTCGAGCCTGACCCCTGATCGTGACATATAAAGTATAAGCAAAATGTTTTTTTTCCATTTTAGTTAGAGCAAGGGAGGGTATAAACCCTGCCAGATTTTTTGTTTGTTGCTATCTGTGTCCAAATGTGGAAATTTCTCTTTACTTCCTGTCCCATAGCCAAACAGGAAGTGAGAGGAAATCCCTGCAAATTAAAGGAATTCCTTGGGGACCTCCAGATCACCAGAACTAGTGTCCCCATTGGAAGATGTCCCGTCTATTACATTTCTGGGCACAATCCAAAATTTGGGGATTTCTTTTACTTTCACTTTTAATGATAATGGTAAACAGGACAAATCGAGAGGGGGAATCTCCCTAATGGGGGCACAGACAGCAATAAAAACCAACAGGGGTTCTAATCCCTCTCCACTCCATCCCAAACTAAAAATAGTATTGCCTTTAGCTATACTTTAAGAGAGTGGGTAGGAAGTTCCTAGAGAATCCTAACTAGGATTACTAGTTTAAAACCACTTCAGCTCCAGAAGGTTTTACTCCCTTCATGATCAGTTCATTTTTTTGCTCTTTGGCACTGCACTACTTTAACTAGTAATTGTGCGGTCATGCAACACTGTACCCAAACAAAATTAGTTTTTTTTTTCACACAAATTGAGATTTCTTTTGGTGGTATTTGATCACCATTGTTTATTTTTCATTATATAAATGAAAAAGATCGAAAATGTTGAAAAAAAAACATTTTTTACTTTCTGCTATAAAACGTATTCAATGAAAAAATTTTAAAAAATCAAATTAAATTTAGGCCAAAATGTATTCTGCCACATGTCTTTGATAAAACAAATCCCAATAAGTGTATATTGATTGGTTTAAATGAAGGTTATACTGTCTAGAACAGTGGTCTCCAAACTGCGGCTCAGGGGCCAGATGTGGCCCTTTGCTTGCCCTTATCTGGCCCTTGGGGCACATTCCACCAACTGACACAATCAATGGACCCATTAAAACTAATGGTGGGACATAGATGCTGGGGCATTTTCTACTCTCACTGGCCACAGTCTGCCCCGCTCCCTTTAGCCCGAAGGACAGTAAACTGGCCCTTTGCTTAGAAAGTCTGAAGACCCCTGGCTTAAAGGAGAAAATGCTCTAGCCTGATATATGTAAAAGGAATATACAAATGTGCAAAAAAATTAAGGAAAACGACCAAGGGTGCTGACGTTGTCAAAGTGAAGCCTAAAGAGTTTATATGTGACTTGAATGTCACCAGGCATTCTCTGGTGATGAATCAAACACTCATTTAAAACACCTGGGCATGGAGGTTTCACCTGCAGTGAATGTTTGCTGAATGTTGGATTTACTGCTTAAAGTGGAACTACAATGCAACCAATGATGGGGCACCATTCACCCTACTGACACAATAAATGGGGTACTATTCTTTTCTTCAAAATCAACAATGGTTCTCACAGGTGCGACACTTTTTGATTTTTCGGTCCTTTCCCACCTGGAATGTCCTCCGGGAGTCTCGGGATGTTCCCCCAGCGGAATTTTTTCAGTACCTTCAATTGCAGCACTGGCTACTCTCGCTGAGGGCCACTTCTGCTTTCCCATATCAGAAATCTGCCTTTGAACGGCTTTGCCAGCAGCGTCCGGGCGCCCCGGGTCTTATCTCCCTTCTTTACGCAGCTTTGAACAGATGCTCGTCGCACACTTCTCTTTCATATGTAGTTCAGTGGGAACGCGACCTGGGAGTGGCTGTGGATCCGGAGGACTGGAATAAAGCCTGGTCACTCATAGCTAAATGTTCGTTTAATACGACCACGCTGGAAGCAGCCTATAAGGTATTGTTTCGTTGGTATTGGGTGCCGGCTCGTTTGGCCCAGGCTAACCCTGCCTGTAGTGATCGATGTTTTCGGGGTTGTGGCCATCGTGGCAATGTACTGCATATCTGGTGGTCATGCCCGAGGTTGGTTCGTTTTTGGTCTCGTGTGGTTGGCCTCCTTTTCACTTTGTTTCATCTCTCCATACGCCGGGATGCTCGGTATGCTTTGCTTCATTGCCCCATACTGGGCCTCTTGGCTCGTCAGCAGCGGTTGGCTTCCTATTTGTTTTTATCGGCCACTAGGACAATTGCCCAGGCCTGGAAGAGTCCGTTTGTACTTTTTCAGGGGGTGTGGGATCGTATGATTACTATGATGCTCAATGAACAGATGTCGAGTATATGCAACGACTCTCAACATAAATTTTTGAAAATATGGGAGCCGTGGTTGCAATATGCCTTTCCCACCCTCCCCCCGGCCAGTGTAGGGAGGTGATGGAGTTTTGTATTGGCGCTCATGGACCCTTGCTCTCTGGTGTGTGTTTTTGTTTTGTTTTGTTTTTTTCTCTTTCTTTCTTCTCTGCTTTTCTTCTTTCCTTTTCTGTTTGTTTTGATGTGACAGTGGACAGCTGTCTTTAGTTGCGATAATCCGAGTTTCACTGATGTTATTGTAACCTATGTGCCATTGATAGCCCCTACGTGGGCATACGTTTTGCCTTATTGGAATTAGAGCGTTGTCTGCTCTATTATGCATTTTCTATCGGTGCAATTGATAGCCCCTGCGTGGGCGTGTTTTGTTGCCTCTGTTTTATACTGTTTAAAATTAATAAAAACCATTGAAATACAAAATCAACAATGGGGTGCTATTCCTCCCATTAAAACCAATGATGGTGCACTGATGCCAGGCATTTTCTACCCCCACTGGCCACAGTCCGGCCCCCTTAAACCCCGAAAGAAAGTAAACTGGCCCTTTGCTTGGAAAGTTTGGAGACCCCTGCTCTAGAAACTCTGGTATATATACTAAATTTGTATTTATTTATTTTTTATTGATTGTACTACTAATGGAGGTGATCAGCGATTCATAGTAGGACTGTGATGAGTGTAGTGGGCAATATGACACTAACTGACACTGGGTGGGAACTGAGTAACTGACAGTGACATCTCCAGTGACACTAATACAGTGATCAATGATAATACTATACACTGTCACTTTACTAATGACTCTGGCTGGGAAGGGGTTAACATCTCAGGGTAAACAACGGGTTAAGTGTTGGCCTAACAAGTGTTAATGTGTGCATTATGTACTGCTTTTTACTAAAAATCTCTTTGTTATTTCTCCCTGCTTTGTGGGGAGAAGAAACAAAGAGATTGTTCCCTCTGCACAGAGCCATGTGTTGATTGTCAACACAGGGCTCTGGGCTGTGATTGGACACAGCCGATCAGCAGGTCCTGGCCATGGATCTTTGGCCAGGACATGCTGATAAACTCCCCCTGTGTACAATCACAGTGGGAGCTGGCAGGCGGGGGCACTCATGTGTGTCCTGCACCTGGAAGAGGCCAGCGACATACAGGTAGGACGCTGGGCCTGTACGAGCCACTCGTCCACAGTACATTGTGGGCAGGCAGTCCTTAAGTGGTTAAAGCTGAAGTTGACCAGTACCAGTATGTACCATACCAGCAGAATCCTTCTAGAACAGCCTTTCTCAACCTTTTTAACATGGAGGAACCCTTGGAATAACTTTCCAGACTCGGGGAACCCCAACTAATAATTACTATATCAAAAGTTCACATTAATGTAATGGTCACTTAGAATAATGCTTCTTACATTTGTGGTCGTTGAGAAGACTCTCCCCCTTACAGATAGACAAAAAAAGCATTGTTCATAGTGGTTACTCATTTGAGAGGCAGAAGTTGCTCACTACTCAAGGAACCCCTAGCAACCTTGAAGGAACCCTTCGGTTCCACACAGGGGCGGACTGACAACTCATGGGGCAATACGGGATCATGGGGCCCCTGTTTCCTTGCCCAAACTCAAAAAAGCCTATGAAAAAGGTACCAGGGGCATCTCATGGGGCCCCCTACTGACCCCGGGCCCTCAGGCAGTGCCCGAGTTTCCAAATGGTCAGTCCACCCCTGGTTCCACAGAACCTTGGCTGAGAAAGGCTGTTCTAGAAGCTGGAAGTCACTGTAGTAGACACTGCTACTCCAATGATCTCCACTTGCTTCCGAGTCCTTTGCCAAGCTGCTGCCCTGCTGCTTACTGAACACAGGAGATTGCCCGGTCAGCACAGGCACCATTCAGGGAACACGCTGCATTTTCTCAATGAATGCAAAGTGTACTCTGATTGAACAAGGAGATCTCATGACATCAATGCTCCACCGCTCCACCTCATGTAATCAGAGCACATTTTGCATTTATTCCTTCAATGGTGCCTGCACTGAGCAATTGACCTCCTGTGACAAAAAATATATAAAGGAATGCGCTAAATACCAAATCACATGAAAATGCAGATAAATACATAAATAAAGTAAAAAATATATTTATAAATGTCCGTAATTCATATATAAGTCCAAACACCAATATAAGTGATTAACAAATCTCTTAAACAAGAAAAAACACCGTGTAGCAAAATCCACCACCGAATGAAATGGGTAAACTCACCAGAGCTATTTGCTGATCAAATTATAAATCAGCAAAAATAGCAATTGCTCTGGGAGCGATGATCTGTTGGAGTATCCAGGAGCAATAGACTGCAATCAGCCAAATCAGCACACATGGAACAGCCTTAACTGCAAGTGGCCATCATGCCTTCATAACGTTGGAAATGCTCGAGGAATCAAAGAAGAGTATCATGGTGCAGTATATTAAAACAAAGATCATTTTTATTGTAGCCTTAAATATGCACTCACAACAAAGGTGTCCAACCGACACCATCAATATCAGCAATATCAGTCTCAAAAAGCTAAAGCAGGGACGGGCCTCGCTCACCTCGATCACAGCCGACAGTCTCGAGGAGCGTCCTGACGTCCCATCCACTAAGCCCCTCCCTACGTGTTTCGTCATCGGACGTCTTCAAAGGCTGCCCCTTGAGCAGATTTCTTACTTTTACTGCATTTTTTTTGTGATTTCACATACACAGAATATAATGGAGATTGCACTGCAAATTGCAAGAAATCGTTGAAAATCTTCACAAGTAGCAATAAAGTCTTCAGAAATTGCACCTGAAATTGTGCTGACATTGCACACAAAATGTGCTTCTTCCTTAAATAGTTTATTCTTATTGCTGTGGGTCCCTGGCACTGCCATCTTGGATACAGGTGTTGGCTGTGGCTTCCTGACCAGTGTCATCTTAATAGCATCATGAGTAATACAAAGTAATGTACTGGGCCCCTACCAGCCTGCATCACAATGCCCACAAAAATCAGGTCCCCCTATCTCAGTGCCCCCATACATCAGCTTTCCTATCACAGTGCCCCCATACATCAGGTTCCCCTATCACAGTGTCCCCATACATCAGGTTCCCCTATCACAGTGCCCCATACATCAGGTTCCCCTATCACAGTGTCCCCATACATCAGGTTCCCCCATGACAGTGTCCCCATACATCAGGTTCCCCTTTCACAGTGTCCCCATACATCAGGTTCCCCTATCACGGTGTCCCCATACATCAGGTTCCCCTGTCACAGTGTCCCCATACATCAGGTTCCCCGTCACAGTGTCCCCATACATCAGATTCCCCTATCACCGTGTCCCCATACATCAGATGTCCTCATAACAGTGTACATCAGGTGCCCTCATAAGAGCACCCCCATACATCAGGTTTCCCCATTACAGTGTCCCCATAACAGTGTCCCCATCCATCAGGTGTCCCAATCACAGTGTCTCCATACATAAGATGTTCCCATCGCAGTGTCCCTATACAGTACATCAGGTGTCCCCATCACAGTGTCCCCATCACAGTGTATTGTCCCCGCCCTCCATTATCATTGGATTCAGGTGTTACAATCCCCTCCATGGACACAGGTGTATACAATCAAGCCCCTAGGCATGCAGACAGCTTCTACAAACATTGGTGAAAGAATGGGTCGCTCTCAGGAGCTCAGTGACTCCAAGCGTGGTCCCGTGATAGGTTGTCACCTGTGCAATAAGTCCATCCGTGACATTTCCTGGCTACTAAATATTCCACGCTCAACTGTTAGTGGGATTATAACAAAGTGGAAGCAACTGGGAACAACAGCAACTCAGCCACCAAGTGGTAGGCCACGTCACATGACAGAGCGGGGTCAGCGCATGCTGAAACGCACAGTGCACAGAAGTCGCCAACTGTCTGCAGAGTCAATAGCTAAAGATCTCCAAACTTCATGTGGCCTTCAGATGAGCCCAACAACAGTGCATAGAGAGCTTCATGGAATGGGTTTCCATGGCCGAGAAGCTGCATCCAAGCCTTACATCACCAAGTGCGATGCAAAGCGTCGGATGCCATGGTGTAAAGCACGCCGCCACTGGACTCTAGAGCAGCGGAGATGTGTTCTCTGGAGTGACCAATCACGCTTCTCTGTCTGGCAATCCGATGGACATGTCTGGGTTTGGCAGTTGCCAGGAGAACAGTACTTGCCTGACTGCATTGTGCCAAGTGTACAGTTTGGTGGAGGGGGGATTATGGTGTGGGATTGTTATTCAGGGGTTGGGCTTGGCCCCCTAGTTCCAGTGAAGGGAACTCTTAAGGCATCAGCATACCAAGACATTTTGGACAATTTCATGCTCCCAACTTTGTGGGAAGAGTTTGGGGATGGCCCCTTCCTGTTCCAACATGACTGCACAGCAGGGCACAAGCAAGGTCCATAAAGACATGGAGGAGCCAGTTTGGGGTGGAGGAACTTGACTGGCCTGCACAGAGTTCTGACCTCAACCCCATAAAACACCTTTGGGATGAATTAGAGTGGAGACTGCGAGCCAGGCCCCCTCCCCCGACATCAGTGCCTGACCTCACAAATGTGCTTCTGGAAGAATGGTCCAACCTTCTCATAGACACCCTACTAAACCTTGTGGACGGCCTTCCCAGAAGAGTTGAAGCTGTTATAGCTGCAAAGGGCGGGGCCAACTCAATATTGAACCCTACGGACTAAGACTGGGGGGCCATTAAACTTCATGTGTGTGGAAAGGCAGGCCGACCAATACTTTTGGCAATATAGTGTGTGTGTATATAACAATATAAATGTATTATTATACAGTATTTATATAGCGCCAATGGGTATGCTCAGCGCTGTACAGTAGCAAGGGGGGCAGAACATGAGACAAGACAGTAACAATACAATACACGAGGGGTTCGAGGGCCCTGCTCTTTCAAGCTTACAATCTAGGAGGGAGGGGAAGGTGGCACAGGAGGAGATGGCTGTGGGGGATGGAGTGGTAGGAGGAGTGGAGGAGGTTAGTTGTTAGGTGAGGTCAGGTGTTAGGTGAGGTTGGGGTAGGCTTCCCTGAAGAGGAGGGTTTTCAGGGTGCGCCTGAAGGTGAGGAGGGTAGGCGACAGTCTGATGGATTGTGGTAGGGAGTTCCAGAGGATGGGGGAAGTCCTGGAGAAGTCCTGCAATCGGGCGTGGGAGGAGGAGACCAGGGAACTAGAGAGTAGGAGGTCCTGTGAGGAGCGGAGGGCACAGGTAGGGTAGTATTTGGGTATCAGGTCAGTTATGTAGTTTGGGGCGGCGTTGTGAATGTCTTTGTAGGTCAGAGTTAGCAGTTTGAATTTGACGCGTTGGGCAATCGGGAGCCAATGAAGGGATTGGCAGAGGGAGGAGGCAGATGTGGAGCGGTTGGTGAGGTGGATGAGTCTAGCCGCTGAGTTTAGGATCGACTGGAGTGGGGATAGCGTTCGTTTCGGTAGGCCAGTGGGAAGGGAATTGCAATAGTCCAGGCGTGAGATGATGAGGCAGTGTACGAGTTGTTTGGTGGTGTCTGGGGTGAGGAATGTGCGTATCTTGGAGATGTTGCGGAGGTGGAGCCTGCAAGATCTAGATAGCAGTTGGATGTGGGGTAGGAAGCAGAGGTGGGAGTCCAGGGTGACACCCAGGACTTTGGCGTGTGGGGTGGGCGAGATGGTGGCATTGTTAGTAGTGATGGAGAGGATGAGGGGGGGCACGGGATGGGGGGAAGACCAGGAGCTCGGTTTTGGATAGGTTAAGTTTGAGGAAATGGAGCGACATCCAGTCTGATATGTCGTTTAGGAGGTGGGCGATGCGGGCAGAGTATATATGCACGTATTTGAACGCTGAACACTTTTTGCTTGACGCATTTGCGATGCGATTAACAATAAATGTCACTATAAATGTAACATGCGATTTTTGTGGCATTTCATGAACATGTACAACATTGTGCAATGTTTTCAAGTGTTCATGTGCTACTATAGTGTGAATGCTGGCTTAGGCTATTGAAGTATCTTTAGGATTTGACACATTTGCAGAAGTGTAGTCCCCTGTTGAGCACTGTGGTTTCAGCTGCTGTGATGGTGCAGTTGTCTCTGTGCTTAGGACCCTGGTGCCCAACCTGGGGCTCCGGGCTTCACATGCGGCCCTTTGGCACTTTTTGTGCAGCCCTTGGGTCCACTGCAGACTAATCTGTGTTTTACTGTTGCCCTACAATAGCAATGATTTCTAGCAGTCTCATGTAATATGTCTCCAGTCTATGACTGTCTCCTGAAACATGTCCCCAGTCTTCAACAACTCATATAGCATGTTCAAAGTCTATGAAAGTCTCCTGAAATATAGCTGCAATCTCTGACTATCTCTTGTGCCATGTGTGCACTCTTTGACCATCTCTTGTATCATGTCTGCAGTCTCTGACCATCTCTTGTGCCATGCCTGCAGTCTCTGACTATCTCTTGTACCATGTCTGCAGTCTCTGACCATCTTCTGTATAATGTCCACAGTCTCTGACCATCTCTTTTACCATGTCTGCAGTCTCTGACCATCTCCTGTATAATGTCCACAGTCTCTGACCATCTCTTGTACCATGTCTGCAATCTCTGACCATCTCTTGTACCATGTCCGCAGTCTCTGACCATCTCCTGTACCATGTCTGCAGTCTTTGACCATCTCCTGTACCATGTTTGCAGTCTTTGACCATCTCCGGTACCATGTCTGCAGTCTTTGACATCTCCTGTACCATGTCCGCAGTCTCTGACCATCTTTTGTATCATGTCCACAGCCTCTGACCATCTCCTGTACCATGTCCGCAATCTCTGACCATCTCCTGTACCATGTCTGCAATGTCTGAATATCTCCTGTACCATGTCTGCAGTCTCTGACCATCTCCTGTACCATGTCTGCAGTCTCTGACCATCTCCTGTACCATGTCTGCAGTCTCTGACCATCTCCTGTGCCATGTCTGCAGTCTCTGACCATCTCCTGTACCATGTCTGCAGTCTCTGACCATCTCCTGTACCATGTCTGCAGTCTCTGACCATCTCTTGTATCTTGTCCGCAATCTCTGACTAAGTCTTGTGTGTCTGCTGTCTCTGATACTCAATATTCACTGAATTGTACGTGCGGCCTTTTGGTGATGTCGTGGGGGGGGGGGGCACACTTGAGGCCCCCCCATATCAAGAAAGTTGACCACCACTGGCTTAGGGCCAGAGTGAAAATAATGGATATCCCAGATAATAGGACTGTTGGCACATTTCCTGGCAAAGAAGGGGTGCCATATGATGGCATACCTGAGAATGACACGGAGCCACATCTTTGATGTGAGACGGGATATTTTCCTCCCCATTCCCACATTATTGCGCAGGATATGTGGCCATTCAGTGAATGAGAGATGCCTTTGTCCCCGTAGATCAGAGCAATTTGCAGAACTCAGAGGGAAGCGGAGTTAATAAAGAAAGCATGGATAAGATGTCTGTCAGCACCACAGACAGGAACTAAAGTGCTGTTATTATCATTAACCACTTAGCAGCTGGATGGGATTCAAGATATGCAATTCCAGCAAGTGCCTAATCGCCCGGTTATTATCCTGGCCGGAGGGAAAAGTGCTTGTGTTTTTTTTTTTCGTGTTTTTTTTTTTTTTAATGTCGTCTTTTAATATTGAACTTACCCCAAGGAATGTAAAGTGTCTGGTGGGAAGTTTAATCTCACAGATCAACAATGTGTTTACAAATCATTATCCTACAGTGACGCACTGACCGTATAAATGTAATGTAGCGTTAACCTTCATCTTATTAAATTACAAGGAAAGGATAATAATTACTACACTTCAGACTGGGGGTGGCTGGACAAGGCTTATCCTTGCAGACAATATATAAGGCATTGTTTCGGAGAAATTCTTCGACTGATGTCTAGGTGTACAAAGGGGCATATATATATATATATATACATATATATAAACTAAACACTCGTCAATCCTTTTTTAACCTCCTAAATAAAGAATTTATAATTAAAAAATAAATAAATAAAAAATGTGTGTGTGTATAGATATATAGATATAGAGATATATTTATATAAAAAATTAATTATTAATTATTTTTTATGTTTATTTTTTTCATTATAAATTCTTTATTTAGAAGGTTAAAAAAAGGATTGACAACTGTTTAGTATATGTGTATACATACATATATATATATATATATATATATATATATATATATATACAGTGGGGATCGAACGTTTGGGCACCCCAGCTAAAAATTTGTATTAATGTGCATAAAGAAGCCAAGGAAAGATGGAAAAATCTCCAAAAGGCATCAAATTACAGATTAGACATTCTTATAATATGTCAACAAAAGTTAGATTTTAAAAAAAAGTGAGTTTTTAAATGTAAGTCTGTTTTTACAACTACCTGGAATGTCTTTGAAACTCAGTGAGGGCTTGGTTTATGGCTTTACGATCCCTTCTCTAGCAAGACATAGGGGCACCGCTAATTGGGGTTTATAGCCATGACGCCCTCCCAGTGAGTTTGCTGCCTGTGATCTCTGTCATTATCCAGACCACATGTCACTCAACAGAGAGGGAGAGGGGATGAGGGAAGCTGATTTGGGAGTAGAAATGATACAAGATGGAAGATCCTTTGCCACAATGGAGGTTCGCATCCATCTCTGTGTGCACGTTTGCCACAGACAGTGTTTGGTCACTATTTGGTTTTGATTGCACAAAATGATTGAGTAGTTCACTATTTTCATTTGTTTTATGTATTCTCATCATGATTAGCTCATCTAATTCACAATCTAATATAAAGTGGTAGAGTAGTATATTTGGGAAATTATAATAAATAATTTTGACTACAATGTGTCCGTTCTCCTTGTGTGGTGTGTGTTTTTTTTTGGTTTTTTTTTATAATGAGAGTAAGGGTGTAGCTTTATGGAGATAAGGTATGAGTGAAATAGACACTGGGTAAGTAGGGTCAAGTATAAAATGTTCCCATGGGATAAGTTCAAGGGAGATGAAACAAATAGCAGGGGGCGGTCAAAGGGAGAAGTAGGTAGGGTTCTTAACCTTACTCTGGACTGTTCCTACCATGAGTACCCCCGTTAGGTGGATACTGGTCATCAAGAAACTGGGTGTTTAGTTTTTTTTTTGTTTTTTTGAGTTGGAGTTGTGGTGTCTTTGTAAAGAAACCAAGGTGTCTATCTATGAGCAAGGAGAATTTCTGTTCCTGTTTTCTCAAAGGCGAGGTTCTCCATTTGTTGAATCTCATCAATTCTGGTGTACCATCGCAGTTTGAGGGGGGTCAATTTGTTTCCACACTGTAGGTATACATGCCTCAGCTGCAGTCAAGAGATGGCTAAGACAGGATTTTTTTTGTTTATTTATTGATAGAGGTATGTCGTGAAGTTGATAGGCTGAGGGTATATTCTCAAGAGGTATCCCTGTCCAGGTCATTATATTTAGTTTACCTATATTCCAGGAATCTTGTAATCAGGAACAATCCTAAAAGATATGAGGAAGCCTGCCTTCTGCCTCCTGACAGCGTCAGCATGGTTGAGAAAACTGGGGGTATATCTGGTTTAAGTTCTGTGGGGTCCTATTTCCTTTCTCAAGCCATCTCCAAAGATACCTGTGGTTCCATAGTATCTCTCCCCAGCACCGTTTCTGCTAATACCTGTGTCTTTCCCGATTGGAGGGCACTTGATGTTGAGGACTGATTTGGGGCTGCTTCCACCTCCTATTAGCTGGGCTAGTTGTGACTCCTCCAGCTCCATCTCTTGAGGCTCTCCATGGGCTGACTCAACTGATACCAGAATTGAGGAGTCGGCCCATGACTCTGCCAGCCCAGCCCAGCCCAGCTTTCCCAATTGGAGGGCACTTGATGTTGAGGACTGATTTAGGGCTGGTTCCACCCCTATTGGCTGGGCTGGGTGTGACTCCTCCAGCTCCATCTCTTGGGGCTCTCCATGGGATGACTCAACTGATACCAGAATTGAGGAGTCTGCCCATGACTGCAAGCCCACCCCAGCTTTCCCGATTGGAGGGCACTTGATGTTGAGGACTGATTTAGGGCTGGTTCCACCCGTATTGGCTGGGCTGGGTGTGACTCCTCCAGCTCTATCTCTTGGGGCTCTCCATGGGCTGACTCAACTTATACAGGAACTGAGGAGGCTGCCCACAACTCTGCCAACCCAGTTTCTTTGGTAATTCTCCAGTTAAACGCAACCATCATATGGGGCCGAACCCCATCCTTTGAGGTTCTCTTCTATGGAAGCAGGAACATGCTCCTTGCTTTGTACATACAGTCTGACAAATTGTCACTGTGTTAACTACGTTTCTTTGCAGTTCTGTATTCATTAGTGATGCAGGTAGTGTAAGCTCCTGTATTTGATCTGATA
The DNA here is from genome assembly GCF_062004578.1 of Staurois parvus. Lineage (NCBI taxonomy): Eukaryota > Metazoa > Chordata > Amphibia > Anura > Ranidae > Staurois > Staurois parvus. The sequence continues at coordinate 1,367,371 of NW_028318641.1, forward strand.
CCTGCATTTTGTAATCTACTGTACATTAGAGCTCAGAGTTTGAGAGGAAGAAGCAGCACAAGGAGCTAATTTATTAATGTGATGAAAAGAACCATGCTGATAGAAGAGTGACAGAGAGATGAGCCTATCACTGTGCTGCTTCTCCTTTCAATGTCCAGTCATGGGCTGGGGATAGGTCCATAACCTGTCCATGGTTTCTTGTAGCTGGCCGCCATTCAGCCCGGAGGATTGAGGACTTCAAATGGCTTACAAGATTTTCTGTTCTGCTTTATATTTTACTCTCAAATAAAGAATCTGTGGGCAGCACAGTGGGTAAATGGCTAGCACTTCTGCCTGGCAGCGCTAGGGTTGTTGGTTCAAATCCCAATCATAGCACCACCTGCATAGACTTTGCATGTTCTCTCTGTGCCTGTGTGAAGATCCTCTGGGTACTTTGGTTTTCTCCCACATTCTAAAGACATGCTTCTAGGTTAATTGGCTCCTATCTTTAAAAAAACGAATTGGCCCTAGTATGTGTATGTAGGAATGTAAGTTAGGGACCTTAGATTGTAAACTGCTTGAGGGTTAGGGACTGTGAATGTGAATGTACAATATATAAGTAAAGCACTGCGTACATTGACGGCGCTATAAAAATACCTGAAATAATAATGTATCAACCCAGAATATGGGTACAGGGATTAATCCTAGAAAGGCTTTAATTAGAGGAAATCTTCTAGTGTGGTGCTGCCCCTTCCTGCACACCAACATGCCATGGACTTGAATGTGCTTTATGGTCTTGTCCTATTCAAAGCTATGGAACATTAGTGGGCAGCTCCATTGGCTGGCTACACAATGGCTATGGCCTCCAAAGCCCTCATATTTGTTGATCAAGGGGCTCTTTAATACTGGCTTGGGCCCTCTTACAAATTTAAGAAGCTCTCTAAAACTCCCTATACAGGAAAAAGACCAAAGAAAATTGTAATTAGCTGTCATTTACAGTATATCTGTTAACTGAAATAGCATGGCTTGCCCAATAATCAAATATAAATATTTTTCTCCAGAGCCTCTCCTTTTCTTTGGAACTCCCTACCCCAATCTCAATCTCCTACTCTGTCTGCCTTTAGGCCAGGGGTAGGCAATCTGCGGCTCTCCAGCTGTTGCAGGACTACAAGTTCCATCATGCCTCTGCAAGTCATAGCTGTAACTGTCAGTTTTGTAACATTGCAATGCCTCATGGGAAATGTAGTTCCGCAACAGCTGGAGAGCCGCAGTTTTCCCACCCCTGCTTTAGGCGATCTTTGAAAACTCATCTCTTCGGGGAAGCCTATCCCACCTCCACCTAACAATTGAAATATTACTTTATCCTCCACAGTTATTACTATTTGTATTTCTTGCCTCTCCCTTTAGATTGTAAGTTTTTTTCATGAGCAGGACCCTTTGAACCGTCTTGTATTGACGTGTTAAGTAATTGTACTGCTTCTTTTGACTTTTTAAAGCGCTGTCCAAACAGTCGGCGATATAGGAATCCTGTGGAAAAACAATCATATTGTTAGTTAAATTAATAAATTCTCATAAATGTACTTTTAACTGATATTAAAGCGTTACTAAACCCACAACAGTACAATCAGTCTGTAGATGCAGTAAATCATGCTTGTTATACTCACTGTGGAACCTAAGGGGTTAATCCTCTGCATTGTGTAAAAAGATTGTTTGATCCTGTCCTCTCTGCCCCTCCTCTTGTTCCAATGTCCAGTTCTTATCTCCTGATAAGACAGACTGAACTGTAGCCATTCTGCACATGCACAGTTTAGTGTGTATTGCTACAGAGGTTTTTCTTTTTTTTTTGCTTCGGAGCGTGCATGTCATCAGGACAGGGCCAATCAGCACTGTCCAGACAGAGGGTCAGGGGTTATGCAGCCTCATAGGACAGTCAGAGCAGAATGAAAACTCATCCTACAAGCTTTAACCAGTGCTCTGCTGAATACTGATAGAAGTCACAAGATTGCTCTAACTGATGACAAAATGTATTTAGCAGTTTATATTTACTAAAATAATTGCATTTCCATGTTCTGTGTACTGTGGGAGACCAGATATAGTGAATGAAGGGTCCGGGGAGACCGGATATAGTGAATGCAGGGTCTAGGGAGACCAGATATAGTGAATGCAGGGTCCGGGGAGAACGGATATAGTGAATGCAGGGTCCGGGGAGACCGGATATACTGAATACAGGGTCTAGGGAGACCGGATATAGTGAATGCAGGGTCTGGGGAGACCGGATATAGTGAATGCAGGGTCCGGGGAGACCGGATATAGTGAATGCAGGGTGCGGGGAGACCAGATATAGTGAATGCAGGGTCCGAGGAGACTGAATATAGTGAATGCGGGGTCTGGGGAGACCGGATATAGTGAATGCGGGGTCCAGGGAGACCAGATAGAGTGAATGCAGGGTCTGAGGAGACTGAATATAGTGAATGCGGGGTCTGGGGAGACCGGATATAGTGAATGCGGGGTCCTGGGAGACCGGATATAGTGAATGCGGGGTCCTGGGAGATCGGATATAGTGAATGCAGGGTCTGGGGAGACCGGATATAGTGAATGCAGGGTCCGGGAAGACCAGATATAGTAAATGCAGGGTCCTGGGAGAGCGGATATAGTGAATGCAGGACCCGGGGAGACCATATATAGTGAATGCAGGGTCCAGGGAGACCAGATATAGTGAATGCAGGGTCCTGGGAGAGCGGATATAGCGAATGCGGGGTCCAGGTAAACTGGATATAGTAAATGCGGGGCCCGGGGGACCATATATAGTGAATGCAGGGTCCAGGGAGACCAGATGTAGTGAATGCAGGGTCCTGGGAGAGCGGATATAGCGAATGCGGGGTCCAGGTAGACTGGATATAGTAAATGTGGGGCCCGGGGGACCATATATAGTGAATGCAGGGTCCGGGGAGACCAGATATAGTGAATGCAGGGTCCTGGGAGACCAGATATAGTGAATGCAGGGTCCGGGGAGACCAGATATAATGAATGCAGGGTCCGGGGAGACCAGATATAGTGAATGCAGGGTCAGGGGAGACCAGATATAGTGAATGCAGGGTCCAGGGAGAGCGGATATAGCGAATGCGGGGTCCAGGTAGACTGGATATAGTAAATGCGGGGCCCGGGGAGACCATATATAGTGAATGCAGGGTCCTGGGAGACCAGATATAGTGAATGCAGGGTCCTGGGAGACCAGATATAGTAAATGCAGGGTCTGAGGTTTAGGAACACCTCAATCAATACCAATGCGGAACCCTTAGCCTTTCATTAGATGTGAGGAAGCTGAGGAACAGTCCACTGCCAGAGCAAAGCATTAGGTAGATAAAGCTGCTTTTCCCATTCCCTAGACTTAAACAAGCAGTCTGGGGACATCTGCACTATAAGGTCGAGTTTTTACTTTTTCTAGAGTTGGGCTTCAATATTACAATATTATACACATGTATACCCCCCCCCCCTTCCTTATTTCACTGTACTTTGTGTCCTAGGAAGACTCTAGCAGCTACAAGTCAGAGGTGAGACGTCCCCTGAGGTCTGACAGTTGCTGCCTTGTCAGCGGCTGCTAGAACATATGAAGCTCAGTTTACACAAGTCTAACACATATGGCCATGTCATTCCCATGTGTTGTTTGCTTATTTATCATTGAATAGTTCTGCTTATGAGATGATTTTTCGGAACGCTAAAGGCATTCCTACAGTTGTGTCCAAAATTATTCAACCCCCAATGCTGTAAAGGGGTTTAGGGACTATAGTGTACATTTGGAATTGTATTCAGAATCAAATCCTACAAGGACGTTGTAACTACCCAAATGCAACTAAAATGACATCAATTGTTTATGTAATACAGTAGTAAATGGTTCTTATGTGGTTTCTTCATTGCCACAATTATTCAACCCCTTAAAGACTACCACTCTGAAGAACAGAGGTTCATACAGGTGCTTTCCATCAGGTATTGAAAACACCTGTGGATGTCACCGAGCAGCAATCAAGCATAATAAGCACCAATTAGGCAGCTTTAAAATGACTGTGATACTCAGCTCCTTCTAGACATTTACTGGTGTGGTTACAAACATGGTGAAGGCAAGAGAATGGTCCAGGAAGACAAGAGAAGAGGTGATTTCTCTTCACAGGAAGGGCAATGGCTATAAGAAGATTGCAAAGATGTTAAACATACCAAGAGACACCTTAGGAAGCATCATTCGCAAATTCAAGGCAAAGGGCACTGTTGAAACGCTACCTGGTCGTGGCAGAAAGAAGATGCTGACTTCGACTGCTGTGCGCTACCTGAAGCGTAGAGTGGAGAGAAGTCCCCGTGTGACTGCTGAGGAACTGAGAAAAGATTTGTCAGATGTGGGTACAGAAGTTTCAGCCCAGACAATAAGACGCACACTGCGTAATGAAGGCCTCCGTGCCAGAACTCCCAGGCGTACCCCCTTGCTGTCTCCAAAGAATAAGAAGAGTCGACTGCAGTATGCCAAAAGCCATGTGGACAAACCACAAAAGTTGTGGGATAGTGTTCTGTGGACTGATGAAACAAAATTAGAACTGTTTGGGCCCATGGATCAACGCTATGTTTGGAGGAGGAAGAACAAGGCCTATGATGAAAAGAACACCTTGCCTACTGTGAAGCATGGTGGAGGGTCAATCATGCTTTGGGGCTGTTTTGCTTCTGCAGGTACAGGGAAGCTTCAGCGTGTGCAAGGTACCATGAATTCTCTTCAGTACCAGGAGATATTGGATGGAAACGTGATGCAGTCCGTCACACACCTGAGGCTTGGGAGACGTTGGACCTTTCAACAGGACAATGATCCCAAGCATACCTCCAAGTCCACTAGAGCATGGTTGCAGAGGAAAGGCTGGAACATTTTGGAGTGGCCATCGCAGTCACCAGACTTAAATCCGATTGAGAACCTCTGGTGGGACTTAAAGAAAGCAGTTGCAGTGCGCAAGCCTAAGAATGTGACTGAACTGGAGGCCTTTGCCCATGAAGAATGGGCGAAGATACCCGTAGATCGCTGCAAGACACTTGTGTCAAGCTATGCTTCACGTTTAAAAGCTGTTATAACTGTAAAAGGATGCTGTACTAAGTACTAAGATTGAATGTCACTTGGGGGTTGAATAAAACTGATAATGCTGTGAGCACAGAAAAGACATTTGTGGTTATTTCATTATAACTGTTATGTTATATTTGTCTGACCTACAAGTGCCTCTTTAATGTAAATGTAAGCAAGATGACTGAATGATCAAAAGCAATGTCAAACTGGCCAAAACACTCAATTTCAGTGGGGGTTGAATAATTTTGGACACAACTGTACACACATCCGATGAATATACCACATGCATCTCTAATTTACAGCACACGCATTATTTTTTTAATGTAACATCAGTTCACTGGCCAATTTGGCATAGGTATTGGTGAGATATCTAAACTTAAAGGAGAGCTCTGGTCACCGCATGCCCCTTCTTAACATCAGCACTGCAATAACAATACAAACAACTAGGGCTGCTGTTAGAAACCATGGGGCCTTACATGGTAGGCTTTGAACAGCTTCCCTCACTATGCCTGAGACCCGTCACCCCTGTCAGTACCACTCTCCCGCTCTCTGGCTGTCATAACATAGTTACATAGTTAGTCTGGCTGAAAAAAGACAAAAGTCCATCCAGTTCAACCATTAAAAAAAAAGTTATAATCCTACACCCACAGTTGATCCAGAGGAAGGCAAAAAAAACCAGCAAAGCATGACCGAATTTGCTCCTGCTGGGGAAAAAATTCCTTCTGGATCCTCCGAGAGGTAATCGGATATTCCCTGGATCAACTTTACCTATAAATGTTATATCCAGTTATATTCTGTGTATCCAAGAAACAATCCAGGACTTTATTAAAACAATCCACTGAGCTGGCCACAACCAACTCTTGAGGGAGTCTATTCCACATTTTCACAGCTCTCACTGTGAAGAAACCTTTCCGTGTTTGGAAATTAAATCTTTTTTCCTCCAGATGTAGAGAGTGCCCCCTTGTCCTCTGTGATGACCTCAGGGTGAATAACTCTACACCGAGTTTACTATATGAACCACTGAACATCCTTTCCTTGTGCTTAGTGACCCTACCAAAGGCTTGTCACCACTTCACCCCTTGAGTGCATCGCAGGCCTGTTCTTCCATATGCCATTACCACCATGCACTCCACCAGGCATGACAACGCTTTAAACATTTTACTTGAATAATGCAGCATGATGAGAATCACAAGATAACAGTTCAACATGTTCAACTCACCAGCCTCTTTATTAGGTCCACCTGTTCAATAGCTTGGTAACACAAATTGCTAATCAGCCAATCACATGGCAGCAACTCAATGAATTTATGCATCTAGGCGTGGTGAAGATGACTTGCTAAAGTTCAAACCGGCATCAGAATGAGGAAGAAAGGGATTTAAGTGACTATGAATGTGGCATGGTTGTTTCAAAGGACTGCATATCCCATGGTGAAGGGATGGACGCCGCTCAACTGGCCCCAGGAGTCTAATGTTATGAAATGGCCTCAGCTGCTGTACTGGCTACGTCTTCTGATGCGTTTTACCCTGACCACCAGGACTTGGTCACAGAGGACCTCTGTGACCAAGCCCCGGTGGGTGGAGGAAATGCATCAGAGGGCATAGCCATTACAGCGCCTGAGGCCATTTCTTAACATTGGACTCCTGGGGCCGGTTGAGCAGCGTCCATCCCTTCACTTGTATTGGCTGACACTGGAATTGCTGAGACTCATGCTTCCTCTTCTCACTTGCCGGTGGGGTGATCCTTTTCCTTCCATCCATAGTTGGAGCGGCGCCATAAGGTATACTTTTCACTATGTACATATCCCATGGTACCTTGCTGCCTGCAAGCAGCAATTCCTCTATTGACTTCGTCCCCTGAAACTCCTCCTCTCAGCACCTCTGTAGTTCAGAAGGCGGGCTTTGTGAAATGTGTGACACAGCAGTGCCTACCCACAGGGCATAGGGACTACGTGTCACAGAATTTAAGGAAATATGTGGGATCATCATAAAAGAAGTTTACAAACTTCAGGATGATTCAGATTAATAGGGATAAGTGAAAAATAATTGAAATTCAATGTGGAAATGAAGATAGGATGTTATATTTTGATCATAGATACACTTTAGGTTTGCACTTGTGACATCATTGCTTACTATGTGTGAAATCTGTGAATGATCACAGAGGTCACATGGTACAAGACTATTCACAACAGTCTTGTACCATGTGACCAATCACAGCTCACTCAGTAGTTCTCAATGGCTGCAAGAATGCAGACAGAGAGAAAGAGAAATGATTGCTTTTACATCCTATATGGGTGTAAAAGCAATCACTGTAAAAAAAAAAAATCTTCATCACCCCCCACAAGTAGTACTGTGTCTCCATGGTGACACTGTACTGCTAGGGTGACAGTATGTAAAAAAAAAAACCCCATAAATAATAATATAAAAATTAAAAAAAAAGTTTAAAAATTATAATTTTTGGTTATAAACTAATTTGGCTTATTTATTTATTTTTTTAATAAAAAGATAACGGAATACATTTTGGCCAAGATTCATGATTTATTTGCAAAATTTTATAAGAAAAACACTTTTATTCAAAATTTTTGGACTTTTTCATTTACATAGCAAAAAAAATAAAAATCCCAGTGGTGAATAAATACCACCAAAATAAAGCTTTATCAGTCTCAAAAAAATGGTAAAAAATTGTCATTCAAAGTGTGATAGCGCTGAAAGCTGAAAATTGGCCTGGGCAGGAAGGGGGTGATAGAGAATGAATAATACAAGAGGAGCTGGACCACACAGAAGTTGGCCAGGGTACCAAAATACAGTATCTCATGTGGTCAGGAACAGAGTGGGGAATTGTGGCAGGGAGATCTTTGTTAGAGCGTATTATAAATATTGGAAGCCACTAGTTGACAAGTGCATTAGGTTCCACTAATAACTAAAATGTAATTTTTGCAAAGAAAACAATCTCCTTAATCCAGAATGCTTGCCAACACATTTTCCTCTATGCGTGTTGTCCATTGACTCAGAAAAAGCTTTCAATGGGGTGAACTAGAGATTTCTTTGTGCGACTCTGTCCCAGACTGGCTGCCCCATATGAATAAAAGTAAAAACAAATCTCCCTCTCTATGTCCCTCGCTACTAGAATAAGGATCAACAGATATCATTTGAGTCCTTTCTCGATCCAAAATGAGACGCTATAAGGCTGCCCCCTTTCTCCATATTTATGTATCTTAGTAATAGAACACTTTTCTAATGCAATCAAGAACAATGCTTCTATCGAAGGCATTACAGTTGGCTTTATAAAACTAGAATCTACTTTGATAACCTCTTATTTTCCTTTTCCAACCCAAGATATTAACTCCACTCCCCACTGCTAGAGCTTAGAACCTATGGTAAACTTAGCAAATATAAAGAAAATTTGAAGAAGACTGAGGCCTCAGTATGCTCTTGCCACACACAAATACAACAAATCCAATTCTCCTTCCCCTTCAAGTGGTGAAACAATCATTTAAAAGGGTCCATGTCCTCGCTAATCCTCAGGACCTCCAAAATGTCAACTCTAAACTTTTTTTCTATGAGATCGGTATCAAAACTTCAACCCTCCATATTCTCATCGCACACATTCCTGGAATGGACTCTAAAATGATGGGCGCTGCAGCAACCTGCAGCTGGGAACTGGAGCATTCATGGTCAAGCATAGATATTTGCTAGCGCACCACAGATCGTCAGATTAAATCCAAAGGTTTTTTTATTGAAGAATGATCACATCAAGAACAAGAAAGTGCAACGTTGCAGAGCCATGCAGGACCCCTTCGTCAGTCATGTGGTTCATATGTGGCAACCACAAACCCAGAGCTAGATACTCAATCCTCACTAGAATAATAGAAAACGACAACGCTGTGCTCCCTGCTGTTGAACTATATTACAAGGCAACAATCCTCACCCATATTCTAGAATTATTTGCAGGGAAAAGATTAGAAACTTTGGACTACACTAGAAAAGGATACATTTCCACTCCCACTAAATTTACTGCCATAGTTACCTTCTAAAGTGTTTCTTCACCACTCTTAGATACCATTTTCCCTTCCATAATGAAAATGTGGAAATCCTCCTGGACTAAACTACATCTCTAAACTCCATATGGACCCCTCCTCCAGTCAATAAGAACCCTGACATCCCCCACCCTAAAAAAAGTAACAAAAAAAGTAACCTTCCTCTAATGCAGTGGTCTCCAAACAGTGGCACTTTGCTTGCCTTTATCTGGCCCTTGGAGCACTATTTCACCAACTGAAACCAATGATGGAGCACCATTCCCCCTACTGACACCTTCAATGGGGCACTGTTCTTCTCATTGATATCAACATTGGGGCACTATTCCTCCCATTGAAACCAATGATGGGTCACTGTTTCTAGGGCATTTTCTACTCCCACTGACCGCAGTCTGGCCGCCCTAAAACCTGAAGGACAGCAACCTGGCCCTTTGCTTTGAAAGTTTGGAGACCCGTACCTCTATGAGAACTTTAATAAACCCTTTTTGTCTGGTTCAAAGTCTTCACTACATAAATATGAATACTTACATATGTCTTTGATGCTTCTTCTCTTCTAGAGGTACTTGATTACAGTATCTTTTACTCCAGAATTTTGATTCTCACATTGCTCAACAGAAACTTATCTTCCAACAATTAACATTCTTTGAGAACATCTATTTGTTGGGCATTATCCCAGATCATAGCATATCTTATTTACAGAGCACTGTGCTTTCATCTAGTCACACAAAGGATTTACACTTTCTCAGAGAATGGAAAAAAGAATTACACGACTCTATCTGAGGATACTAGAGCTCAGGGGCGGACTGACAACTCATGGGGCCCCCGGGCAATAGGGGATCATGGGGCCCCTGTGTCCTTGCCCAAATTCAAAAAAGCCTATGAAAAAGGTACCAGGGGCATCTCATGGAGCCCCCTACTGACCTCGGGCTCTCGGGCAGTGCCCAAGTTTCCAAATGGTCAGTCTGTCCCTGCTACAGCTATATGTTTAAGGTTTACACAGAAGCAAAGCATGGTCGGCCATACTCAAGAGAGGAATTATAAGTTGTTGACTTGCTTTTACAGATTGCCTTTCAAAATCAAATTTCTTCTGACAACTCTTACCACTGCTGTAGGTGTATACAAGTGGGCACACTATCGCACATATGGTGGGAATATCCAGAATTCAAACCTTCTGGAATGGGGTAGCTTGAACTTATAGCAAAGACCCATCATCAACAGCCACCCTGACCCTTGAACATGCATTCCTTTCTGCTTTCACTGGCTCTATTCCAACAGCCTAGAAAACGTTTTTTTTTTTTCTCTTTGTAGATAAAGCTTTTATCCCCAGATACTGGAATGTTATTAAAACTCTTCCCATACACGACTGGGTGAATGAATTATGTCACACAATGAGAACAGAGCAACTAATTGCCCCTTAGCACAACAAATATGACTTGTTCATGAATAGATGGACCCCATGGCTCAACTTTATGAGTTCAAGACTCTGACATTAGCCCAAGTATAGACTTCTCTACTACTGTTCATGATGTTACTGGAGGTCATGGGATCCGGGATTGTTCCCCCTTTTCTTCCATACCCTACTGCTATTACCCCTGTTCTTCAACATTCTATATCCTTATAGCTCTTCAATATGTTGAAGCCCATATATACATTTCTTTGTTGTATGTGCTGCACTATAAAAATGTGTTTCGGCCATGTTGTACCATTGCGTATCTTACTGGTTGAATCTTGTGCCAGTGTCACTGTTGTGGCTAAATATAAGAACTTAGTTGGAGATGACTTTGACAAATTGCTGGAACCATTGTGACTTTGCAACTGCCAGCTGGATAGAATTCCAGACATATGTCCTGGGATAGAGGGCACTGGAAGTCTGCAGGCTCATTCACTACCTCACTACGCAACTCACTCGTAAGAATCTGACCAAGTTTGCCAAGATCTGTCCTGGCTCCCAACAATTTTAATGTATTCTGATCTGTTTTCCCAACTCTTCCCAAAATGACTCAGACTGATTAGGATCTCTGGGGGATGCAGCATCAGGCTGTGCCATGTTGCATGGCTGATCCATGTGGGTCTCCACCATTGTCTGTCATAACTAAGACATTAGTAAAGCAAACTCACACACCCTTCATCACCCAAGGCCTGCAAGGTTATGGATGCTAATATTTTGTCAATGTGCTAGGTCCTGTGAGTGAGCTGTGAGAAGATCGTATACACTACATTCTTGCTGATGAGAAAAACAGACTGGCCCCTACACCAGGCATGTTGCCATAAGCTAGATGATAAGAGCCCAGCAATTTACAACACAACATTGCATCATTTATACTGGGAACTGACACTGGTTAGCACCTAAAGATAACAATATTTCATATTCCTCTGTTGTTTTTTTTTTTACTTTTACAAAAGAATTCCTGACAATAGTAAAAGCCTCCATCTAGCCCAGCTTTTTTTTCCTTTTTACTGGAAATACAAGGGCTTTACCAACTAATAAAAATAGGCGTTTTTATTAATTTTGTTCAAATTTTACATATTGGTAGATTTACCTTTTCCTCCTCCTCTTCTTTTTTTATTGCAGGTAAAGAGTGGATTCGAAGCAGAAGCCACATAATGTCAGTGAGTTCTTGATGAAGGAGGGGTGCAGGCTGTCCAACATGTATGGAGATGACACCATGGACAAGAGCAATGTGCACAGATAGACAAAGAACTATAAAGAAAGGGAAACCAGCACTGAAGACAAACTACAAAGTGGGAGACCATCAGTGTTAGACAGCCTGCACCCCCCCCCCCCTTCATCAAGAACTTTGTCAAAAACTCAGCGGCGGCACGTTGCTTCTGCTTGGAATCCATTATTTACTCCACTCCCTCATCCTATCACGACTCGACTACTGCAACTCCCTCCTCACTGGCCTGCCTCGCTGCTGGCTATCCCCGTTTCAGTCGATCCTGAATACGGCTGCCAGACTCATTCACCTTTCCAACCGCTCCGTTTCTGCCACCCCCCTCTGCCAATCCCTCCACTGGCTTCCGATTGCGCAACGGATCAAATTCAAAATCCTAACACTGACGTACAAAGCTGTCCACCATACTGCCCCGAACTACATCACTGACCTAATATCCAAGTACCACCCAACACGCACACTCCGCTCCTCACAAGACCTCCTTCTCTCTAGTTCCCTGGTCTCCTCCTCCCATGCCCGCCTCCAGGACTTCTCCAGGGTGTCACCTATCCTCTGGAACTCCCTGCCGCAACCCATCAGATTATCACCTACTCTCCTCTCCTTTAGGTGCACCCTGAAAACCCACCTCTTCAGGGAAGCCTACCCCACCCCCTGCTAACTTGCCGACCTCCTCCACTCTTCCTACCACTCCATCCCCCACAGCTATCTCCTCCTGTGCCACCATCCCCTCCCTCCTAGATTGTAAGCTCGAAAGAGCAGGGCCCTCGATCCCCTCATGTTTTGTATTGTATTGGTATTGTTCTGTCACATGTTCTGTCCCCCTTTGTAATGTACAGCGCTGAGCGAACTATTGGCGCTTTATAAATACTGTATAATAATAATTTACCTAGAATAAAAAAGAACAAGAGTGACTGTAGAGAAAGAGTTTCTCTACCAACATGTGAAATTTGAACAATCCATGTAAGTTAATAAAAACTTTATGCCCACATTGGCATTACTTTTGGTACATGAGCGTTTCCATAGTCCCTACTATGGAATATTATGTAATTGGTGACTCTTATCAGGGGTGCTAGCTCCATACACATTATTTAGCCTTCTCTTAAAGTCATACATCCTGCATCCCTCCTTCGTCAATAACTCCATGGCAGGACGTTGCTTCTGTTTGAAATTCATTATTTACCTGCACTGAAAAAAAAAGAAGTAAAAGAGTTACTATAGAGAGGAAGAGTTTATCTACCAACATGTGAAATTTGAACAACCTACATATAAAAGGTATGCCCACATTTGCATTACTTTCGGTACTGTCATCGTATAAATATACTAGTCTGGTTTTTCAAAACTTCAAAAAAATAGATTGCGCTGAAATACATGCAAAAGTATAACAAAAAAATAAATAACAAAACAATAAGAAACAATATTATAAATCAAAATAAAATCCAGCAAAAACGAAAAAGTCCAAAAGTTCAAATAATCAATAATGTCCAAAATAATTCATCACCAAGTAAATCCACCAACAAAAATGGTTAAATAGAACTCACCAGAGTAATATGCTGATTGTTGAAAAACCAGCATATAGTACTTGTTATTCTGGGAGAAATGAATAACATGGTGACAACAACACTGAAGAAATGAGGGATGAACTCCAACAAATGATGTGCTGCAAAGTAGAAAATCCACTCCAAAGGTGATTTAGTATCCAAACTGAGAGATGATCAGACCGTCACTCAAAAGAAAAAAGCGAACAATCATGGTGCAGTATGTTTTAAAAAGCATCAAACTTTAATAAAGAAATGCACTTACAAGCAAGGTGTCCAGACTGACACCAGTGTAAACAGCATGTATAATGAATAAAGATGAGCGAATTATTCAAAAATTCGATTCGGCTGATTCGCCGAATTTGCGGGAGAAATTCGATTCGATGCGAATTTATTCGCCGCGAATTTAACTTATTTAAAGGGTTTCTAGGCTTCAGAGAGCCTTTATATTAGTGCAAAACACTGTACCTTTAATTTAAATGCCCTTGGAGTCTGCTGGGGAAGAGAAATAATACTGTCAGTCAGTATGACATGCAGATGAGTGCCGTCGATCTTAGAATCACCGCACACTTCACTCATTTGGGCAGTCACGGGGCACGACGAAGAAGAAGAAGAAGAAGAAGAAGAAGAAGAATGAAAAGAAGAAGAAGAAGAATGAAAAGAAGAATGAAAAGAAGAAGAAGAAGAATGAAAAGAAGAAGAAGAAGAATGAAAAGAAGAATGAAAAGAAGAAGAAGAAGAATGAAAAGAAGAAGAAGAAGAAGAATGAAAAGAAGAATGAAAAGAAGAAGAAGAAGAATGAAAAGAAGAAGAAGAAGAATGAAAAGAAGAATGAGAAGAAGAATGAAAAGAAGAATTAAAAGAAGAATGAGAAGAATGAAAAGAAGAATGAAAAGAAGAAGAAGAAGAATGAAAAGAAGAAGAAGAAGAATGAAAAGAAGAATGAAAAGAAGAAGAAGAAGAATGAAAAGAAGAAGAAGAAGAATGAAAAGAAGAATGAAAAGAAGAAGAAGAAGAATGAAAAGAAGAAGAAGAATGAAAAGAAGAAGAAGAAGAATGAAAAGAAGAAGAATGAAAAGAAGAATGAAAAGAAGAAGAAGAAGAAGAAGAAGAAGAATGAAAAGAAGAAGAAGAATGAAAAGAAGAAGAAGAAGAAGAATGAAAAGAAGAAGAAGAAGAATGAAAAGAAGAAGAAGAAGAATGAAAAGAAGAATGAAAAGAAGAAGAATGAAAAGAAGAAGAAGAAGAATGAAAAGAAGAATGAAAAGAAGAAGAAGAAGAATGAAAAGAAGAATGAAAAGAAGAAGAAGAAGAATGAAAAGAAGAAGAAGAATGAAAAGAAGAATGAAAAGAAGAAGAAGAAGAATGAAAAGAAGAAGAAGAAGAATGAAAAGAAGAATGAAAAGAAGAAGAAGAAGAATGAAAAGAAGAAGAAGAATAATGAAAAAAAGAATGAAAAGAAGAAGAAGAAGAATGAAAAGAAGAAGAAGAATGAAAAGAAGAAGAAGAAGAATGAAAAGAAGAAGAAGAAGAATGAAAAGAAGAATGAAAAGAAGAAGAAGAATGAAAAGAAGAAGAAGAAGAATGAAAAGAAGAAGAAGAAGAATGAAAAGAAGAATGAAAAGAAGAAGAAGAATGAAAAGAAGAAGAATGAAAAGAAGAATGAAAAGAAGAAGAAGAAGAAGAATGAAAAGAAGACGAAGAATGACAAGAAGAAGTATTCCAGTACAGCAAAAAGTGTATCTGCAGAGAGCTCCGCTATTTCTGACAGTTCCTTCACATTTACAGCGGTTGAAACATTGTATCTATTTATTTCCAAATAAAAACATCTGTATCCTAAATGGAAACAAATAGATACAATGTTTCAACCGCTGTAAATGAACTGTCAGAACTGTCAGAAATAGCGGAGCTCTCTGCAGTGACACTTTTGCCGGCTGATCGGGAAAAATTCGATTCGTGCACCCGAAGTTTGCTAAAATTCGGATTCGATGCGAATCGAATTTTTCCTGAAATTCGAAACGAATTCCACTTCGCCAGGTTCGATTCGCTCATCTCTAATAATGAATATAGGCGACTCAGACCCAGCCAAACATGCACATGCAACGTGCAGACAAACCAGGAGTATTCTGAACCTCACATCCAAAGGCACCGCCCTAAGCTTTTCGTCATCAATGTCCTCACGGAGCGGATTTTGTTTTTTCAAGGCATTAAGATATTTAGTGGCTATATTTCTTAAAATAAATACTTTTATTGCAAAAAAATGCATTAAAAACAGATCTATATAGCTTGTCTGATTTAATTCAACGATAAAAAAACACCTTTCAACTCCAGGCTTACATCTCTAATCATCATGTGTGGAAGGATATCCTAGAATGTCACATATTTACAGAATATTACTACAGTGCATAACAATCATGGGGAGAGATTCCAAGAGCCAAAACTCATTGAACAGAGCTCAGCTTCTTCAGGATTATAAGGTAGGTAATCAGTAAAATCAATAATGTGATCCCAGATGCATGAAAGCACTTCCCAATTTTGTAAAACCAGCGGAATGTAGGAGGTCACGAGGGAGGTTCACTACCACATGCCGCCTCTTGTCCAGAATGTTCTGGTACTCAAAGTGGTTACTTTGTGTAGCTATATATATTATGATGGTACATAAGTGGAGGAAATAACTGGCTCCCTCCACAAAAGCATGTCTCACTAGGCTCCACCTATTGGTTGCCCATTGGTCATAAACTTGTGTCAGATACTCCAAGATGCCACATTGAAGCCACAAAGGGCAGTAAGAGTATGTTTTTAACTCTTTTATAGCTACGTGCCTTGTGTATTCTGTCTCTGGCAAATTGCCATCAACCCCTGCCCAACAAAGAAAATTTTTAAGGGTTGGTTCACCAAAAAACTGCCTTTGCAGGTACGGTGTTCCTGTAGACAAACTTTGTAGCTTTGACTAAAGTTGGATAATGATAATAGGAAAAACAATTCCAGGCGAGTGCACGAGCAGGCAGCCCCTCCACACATCAGTTGGTGCCGGCCCAATCCTTGATCATGGCACTGGAAGAACATGAATGTAGGTTGGCTGCACTTCAACGATGTTGCAGATAAAACATCACTTGTTGGAATATTCAAGGTAAATGCAATACAAACATAACAGCTCCCACAATGGACAGAGAACAGTAAACGCGTTTCACGCAGATGTGCTTAGTCATTACTGAATTTACCTGTTCGAAAACAGCCTAAAGCCAGCCATATACGGGTCAAATTCTGAAAGAATTTTCTTTCCAAAATCTTTTCTAAGAATTTATGTTCGAATTAGTCAAAGAAACGGACTGTTTTCGTGTGACCATTGAATTTGACCGATTTGGCATGTTGGATATTTTTTGAAAAATAAACAAATTTTGAATCAGCGATGGGAGAATTGTGCGAGAAATATAAATGAAAAAGAAACAAGCAGGAGCTGTGACCTGGAAAGAAAAGAAAATTCTTGGCCATGAAAATTCTTTTCTGTAGCAACATCAGGGGAAATTGAAGGCTTGGTTGGTTGAATTTCGAAATCAATTACAAAACACGTGAAATTTCCAATTTTCTAAAGAAAATTTGTTCGGAATTTGACCCGTGTATGGCCTGCATAAATACTGAATACCCAGCTGATTTCAATTGGTGATCTCCCATCCTTCCCACAGACATGGTATATGCAAATAATCGTAAAAAAACCCCAAAAAACATGTATTTGGTTATTAAAATTACATAGTTACATAGTAAGTCTGGCTGAAAAAAGACAAAAGTCCATCCGGTTCAACCATTAAAAAAGAAAGTTATACTCCTATACCCACAGTTGATCCAGAGGAAGGCAAAAAAAAACCCCAGCAAAGCATGGGTCATTGAATACACATCTAAAAGAAAAAAAGACAGAAAATCATAGCAGCACCACAAATAATAAACATAAACATCCACTTTTACATAAAGATTCGTTTTCAAATGAATACATATACACACATTATAAAGTAGACATTTTATATCATACAGGTATGACAAACGCTCAGATAGTCTACCTATGCATATAGAGAAGTAAACTGACAAGCAAGAAATAAAAGATGAAAAAGTAAAATAAATAATCGAGAAATCAAACATCAAAGACTCAATCATAAAACTGAGTAACATCCCATTCAAAGTTTACCCCTGAGGGATGCAAGTCTGTAAATGAAAAATCTAGAAAAACTTCTCTTTTGCATAGGAGACGGAAAACATCTCCACCTCATCCTAACTTTTTCAATCACCTGCATGCGTAGAATTAAAATGTTTGGCTACGTTAGTTGAGTGTTTATTTCTCACATCACTCAATTCATCACTCTGTTCTAAGAAACTCTTTTAATCTTCTACAAATGCATCCCACTTATTGTACGTGACATAGGTTGCAAGTGATTAAATAAATCACATATTTAGGAATACAGTTTAAAAAAAATCATATTTTATTATTAAAATTATTTAAAATTTTTTACCATTATGAGTTGAACAAAAAATTATCACCTATAATCATGTAGGGACCAGGGGCGGACTGACCATTTGGAAACTCGGGCACTGCCCGAGGGCCCGGGGTCAGTAGGGGGCCCCATGAGATGCCCCTGGTACCTTTTTCATAGGCTTTTTTGAGATTGGGCAAGGACACAGGGGCCCCATGATCCCCTATTGCCCGAGGGCCCCATGAGTTGTCAGTCTGCCCCTGGTAGGGACATTAGAAATAGAAATAGCTAAATTAGCAGGCAAGGTGTCCTTGAATCCCCATATTGTTTCAGATAATCCTACCTTTGGGGAGAAGACAGAACTACAGAACTTAATACATGACACATCTATGGTGATCTATATTGTCTATAAGGGTGGTATGGTGGTAGTAACCCACATGGAAGAAAAATATATTTGAAATATATTTTAAAAATATTCTTCCCAAATATATTGCCATATATTTGAAATGCTACAATTTTGGCCATAGTCAATATATTTCAAAATACATTTCAATAAATATATTTATACTGCATGTTGAAATGCGTTTTTAATTACAAAATATATGAAAAATACTTTTAAAAATACATTTCAAATGTACTGTATATCTTTAAAAATACAAATCTACATTTTTGGAATGCATTTACAAATATATGTACAAATATATGTTAAAATGACTTTTGTATATGTTGAAACAAATCTGAAGAATATATTTTAAAAAAATATATTTTTAAAAATATAGATTTTTTTAACATATAAAAAAGTAATTTTAACATTTATTTTTACATATAATTGTAAATGCATTCCAAAAATGTAGATTTGTATTTTTAACCACTTCCAGTCCGGACACTTTTACCCCCTTCCTGTCCAGGTCAATTTTCAGCTTTCAGTGCTATCACATTTTGAATGATAATTGCGCGGTCATGCAACACTGTACCCATATGAATTTTTTTGCATTTTTTTGAGACAGATAAAACTTTTGGTGGTATTTATTCACCACTGGGATTTTATTTTTTTGCTATAAATGAAAAAGTCCAAAAATCTTTTTAAAAAAGTGTTTTTCTCACAAAATTTGGCAAATAAATAATCTTTTTTCATAAATCTTGGCCAAAATGTATTCAGTTATCTTTTTTAGAAAAAAAAATAACCCAAATTACTTTATAACCAAAAATGATAATTTTTCTAATCTTATTTTTACATTTTTATTTTATTTTTTTATATTATTATTTATGTTTTTGTTTTGTTTTTTTTTAAGATAGATCACCCTAGCAGTACAGTGTCACCATAGTGAGAGCACTAAGATTCAGTCAGATAGGTACAGTCATTCCTCACTGATACTGTCCTATAGTTTAGAATTCAGACAGCTCAGTAACATTATCAATAGATATTCACCTATCCTATCTACTGATCATACCTGAACTGAAATCCTTAGTAATGGTATTAATATCATTTCTAGGAGGGAACCCTAGTGTTATCTCCCAGTTTTTTCAATCCTGTATTACCTCAATCTACCACTTGGCTTCACTTTAAAGGCAATGTGGTGCAGTTTCCATTAAAGAGATACTAAATCCAGGACTCTGCATTCACGGTATCTGGTCTTTCCAGACCCTGCATTCACTATATCTGGTCTCCTAGGACCCTGCATTCACTATATCTGGTCTCCCCGGACCCTGCATTCACTATATTTGGTCTCCCCGGACCCTGCATTCACTATATCTGGTCTCCCCGGACCCTGCATTCACTATATCTGGTCTCCCCGGACCCTGCATTCACTATATCTGCTCTCCCCGGACCCTGCATTCACTATATCTGGTCTCCCCGGACCCTGCATTCACTATATCTGGTCTCCCCGGACCCTGCATTCACTATATCTAGTCTCCCCGGACCCTGCATTCACTATATCTGGTCTCCCCGGACCCTGCATTCACTATATCTGGTCTCCCCGGACCCTGCATTCTCTATATCCTCTCTCCCCGGACCCTGCATTCACTATATCCGCTCTCCCCGGACCCTGCATTCACTATATTTGGTCTCCCCGGACCCTGCATTCACTATATCTGGTCTCCCCGGACCCCGCATTCACTATATCTGGTCTCCCTGGACCCTGCATTCACTATATCCGCTCTCCCCAGACCCTGCATTCACTATATCTGGTCTCCCAGGACCCTGCATTTTCTATATCTGATCTCCAAGGACCCTGCATTCACTATATCTGGTCTCCCCGGACTCTGCATTCACTATATCTGGTCTCCCCGGACCCTGCATTCACTATATCTGCTCTCCCCGGACCCTGCATTCACTATATCCGGTCTCCCAGGACCCTGCATTCTCTATATCTGATCTCCAAGGACCCTGCATTCACTATATCTGGTCTTCTAGGACCCTGCATTCACTATATCTGGTCTCCCCGGACCCTGCATTCACTATATCTGGTCTCCCCGGACCCTGCATTCACTATATCTGGTCTCCCCAGACCCTGCATTCACTATATCTGGTCTCCCCGGACCCTGCATTCACTATATCTGCTCTCCCCGGACCCTGCATTCACTATATCTGGTCTCCCCGGACCCTGCATTCACTATATCTGGTCTCCCCGGACCCTGCATTCACTATATCTAGTCTCCCCGGACCCTGCATTCACTATATCTGGTCTCCCCGGACCCTGCATTCACTATATCTGGTCTCCCCGGACCCTGCATTCTCTATATCCTCTCTCCCCGGACCCTGCATTCACTATATCTGGTCTCCCCGGACCCTGCATTCACTATATCCGCTCTCCCCGGACCCTGCATTCACTATATTTGGTCTCCCCGGACCCTGCATTCACTATATCTGGTCTCCCCGGACCCCGCATTCACTATATCTGGTCTCCCTGGACCCTGCATTCACTATATCCGCTCTCCCCAGACCCTGCATTCACTATATCTGGTCTCCCAGGACCCTGCATTTTCTATATCTGATCTCCAAGGACCCTGCATTCACTATATCTGGTCTCCCCGGACTCTGCATTCACTATATCTGGTCTCCCCGGACCCTGCATTCACTATATCTGCTCTCCCCGGACCCTGCATTCACTATATCCGGTCTCCCAGGACCCTGCATTCTCTATATCTGATCTCCAAGGACCCTGCATTCACTATATCTGGTCTTCTAGGACCCTGCATTCTGTATATCTGATCTCCAAGGACCCCGCACTCCCTATAACCGCTCTCCCTGGACCCTGAATTCACTATATCTGGTCTCCGCGGACCCTGAATTCACAATGTATGGTCTCCCTGGACCCTGAATTCACTATGTCTGGTCTCCGCGGACCCTGAATTCACAATGTATGGTCTCCCTGGACCCTGAATTCACTATATCTGGTCTCCGCGGACCCTGAATTCACAATGTATGGTCTCCCTGGACCCTGAATTCACTATATCTGGTCTCCCCGGACCCTGAATTCACAATGTATGGTCTCCCTGGACCCTGAATTCACTATATCTGGTCTCCGCGGACCCTGAATTCACTATATCTGGTCTCCCCGGACCCTGCATTCACTATATCTGGTCTCCCCGGACCCTACATTCACTATATCTGGTCTCCCCGGACCCTGCATTCACTATATCTGGTCTCCCCGGACCCTGCATTCACTATATCTGGTCTCCCCAGACCCTGCATTCACTATATCTGGTCTCCCCGGACCCTGCATTCACTATATCCGGTCTCCCCGGACCCTGCATTCACTATATCTGGTCTACCCAGGACCCGCATTCACTATATCCGGTTTCCCTGGACCCTGCATTCACTATATCTGGTCTCCCACAGTACACAGAGCATGGAAATGCAATTATTTTAGTAAATATAAACTGCTAAATACCTTTTCTCATCAGCAGTTAGAGCAGTCTTGTGACTTCAGCAGAGCACTGGTTAAAGCTTGTAGGAGGAGTTTTCTTTCTGCTCTAGGAGGATATGAAACCCCTGACCTCTGTCTGGACAGTGCTGATTGGCCCTCTGCGGATCACACCTGCCAAGAAAAAGAAAAACCCTCTCTAGCAAAACACACCAAACTGGACATGTGCATGTGGCTACGGGTTCAGTCTGTATCAGTTGGTCATTTCAATAAGAGGAGGGGCAGAGAAGACAGGATCAAACAGCCTTTTTACACCATGAAGAGGATTAACCCCTTAGGTTGCACAGTGAGTATAACAATCATGCTTTACTGCATCTACAGACTGATTGTACTGTTGTGGGTTTAGTAACACTTTAAGGGGTCTACTTGGTCAGTAACAATGTGTAGGTAGGCGGCACATGTCAAAAAAGCATCCACATGAATGGCAGGACCCAAGGTTTCATAGCAGAACATTGCCAAAAGCATCACACTGCTGCAGCCAGCTTGTCTTCTCCCCATAGTGCGCCCTGGTGTCACCTCTTCCCCAGGTAAGTGACGCACAAACCCGGCCATCCACATGATGTAAAAGAAAACACGATTCATCAGACCCAGCCACCTTCTTCCATGGCTCTGTGGTCCAGTTCTGATGTCCATTGTAGGCGCTTATGGCTGAGGATATGGATCAGCATGGGATCCCTTACCGGTCTGTGGCTACACAGCCCTATACACAACAAACTGTGAAGCTCTTATTTCTGCTTTCAACACATCAACTTCAGGGACAACATGTTTACTTGCTGCCTAATATATCCCACCCACTTTCAGGTGCCATTGTAACAAGATAATCAACATTCACTTTACCTATCAGTGATCATAATGTTATGGCTGTTTGGTATATGCAGGGCATTTTTTCAGCGGGAACTCGGGGGGAATGCAGTTCCAGCACCTTCAGCACTGGATGTATGTAATGGCAAGGGGTACTGGTGTGTGCTGGACTGTCTATTGATGCTGGCTGCTGGGGGATCTATTGTCATTGGAGGGGATCTGTTTTTGCATGGTGGTCTATTGTTGCTGGTGGGGGATCTATTGTTGCTGAAAGGGATTTTCTGTTGAAGGAGAGGTCTATTGCTGCTGGCTGCTGGATAGTCTATTGATGCTGGCTGCTTGGAGATCTGTTGTTGTTGCTGGGGGTCTATTGTCATTGGAGGGGATCTATTTTTGCATGGTGGTCTATTGTTGCTGGGGAGGTCTTTTGTTGCTGGTGGGTGATATGTTGTTGCTGAAAGGGATCTTCTGTTGAAGGAGAGATCTATTGCTGCTGGCTGCTGGATAGTCTATTGATGCTGGCTGCTTGGAGATCTGTTGTTGCTGCTGGGGGTCTATTGTTGCTGGTGTGGTGTTTTGTTGCTGGTGGGGGATCTATTGTTCCTGAAAGGGATCTTCTGTTGAAGGAGAGGTCTATTGTTACTGGTTGCTGGATAGTCTATTGATGCTGGCTGCTTGGAGATCTGTTTTTGCTGCGGGGGGGGTCTATTGTTGCTGGGGTGGTATTTTGTTGCTGGTGGGGGATCTATTGTTGCTGAAAGGGATATTCTATTGATGGGGAAGTTTATTGTTTCTGACTTCTGGATAGTCTACTGATGCTGGCTGCTTGGAGATCTGTTGTTGCTGCTGGGGGTCTATTGTTGCTGGGAAGGTCTTTTGTTGCTGGTGGGGGATCTGTTGTTGCTGAAAGGGATCTTCTGTTGAAGGGGAAGTCTGTTGTTTATGACTTCTGCATAGTCTACGGATGCTGGCTGCTTGAAGATCTGTTGTTGCTGTGGGGGTCTGTTGTTGTTGGGAAGGTCTTTTGTTGCTGGTGGTGGATCTATTGTTCCTGAAAAGGATCTTCTGTTGAAGGAGAGGTCTATTGTTGTAATTCATCCCCCATATAGTAATTCATCCCCCATAGTAATTCATCCCCCATAGTAATTCATCCCCCATATAGTAATTCATCCCCCATATAGTAATTCATCCCCCATAGTAATTCATCCCCCATATAGTAATTCATCCCCCATATAGTAATTCATCCCCCATAGTAATTCATCCCCCCATAGTAATTCATCCCCCATAGTAATTCATCCCCCATATAGTAATTCATCCCCCATATAGTAATTCATCCCCCATAGTAATTCATCCCCCATAGTAATTCATCCCCCATATAGTAATTCATCCCCCATATAGTAATTCATCCCCATAGTAATTCATCCCCCCTATAGTAATTCATCCCCCATAGTAATTCATCCCCCATAGTAATTCATCCCCCATATAGTAATTCATCCTCCATAGTAATTCATCCCCCATAGTAATTCATCCCCCATATAGTAATTCATCCCCCTTAGTAATTCATCCCCCATATAGTAATTCATCCCCCATATAGTAATTCATCCCCCATAGTAATTCATCCCTCATATAGTAATTCATCCCCCATATAGTAATTCATCCCCCATATAGTAATTCATCCCCCCTATAGTAATTCATTCCCCATATTAATTCATCCCCCATATTAATTCATCCCCCATATTAAGTCCCCAAGTCCCCCCTGTGTCAATTCACTTACCTTTGCTCCGCGCGTTCCTCTTGCCGTGTTCCCGCGCCGTTCCGGTGTAGCATGAAAATCTGTCTCCTATGAGGATCTGTTCCCCTCGACGTATCTGCGCATGTGCCAGTTTCAGGCATTAGCAGCCGATCGGCGATCTCTGGCACATGCGCAGATACGTTGAGGGCGTCAGATCCTCATAGGACACAGATTTTCATGCTACACCGGTCTTCAGGGCGGACTGTGAGAGGAGCCTAGCGGGAGCCTAGCTCCGCGGGCCGGATTAAAAGGTCCGCCGGGTCGTATACGGCCCGCGGGCCGTAGTTTGCCCATTGCTGGGTTAGAACCTGGTCACATTTTTCTAAATTATCATTTTTATTAGGAAGTTTTCCATGTTTTTTGCATGAGCAAACAATCTCTCTTAGTCCTTGTGAGCATTACTACCGGAGCTGAAAGTAAGGAAAAAACAAAGACAATTTTTTAAAATGAGAACAGGAATTGAGGGAAAAACTTTTAATGGGGAGACTTGTTTTGGAGACAAATAAAGTATATTTAAATCCAAAGTTTATTTTCCTTTATCTTCACCGGCTAATCTGGCAAATAGCACACTTTCTGTCCCTGAGTGGCTTCATTACCCCTCTAATGTCACTGCAAGTGATTAAAAAAATATATTTAAAAAATATATATTTTTAAAAATATATTTTTTTAATGTATTCTTCAGATTTTTTTTAACATATAAAAAAGTCATTTTATCATATATTTTTACATATATTTGTAAATGCATTCCAAAAATGTATATTTGTATTTTTAAAGACATACAGTATATTTGAAATGTATTTTTAAAAATATTTTTCATATATTTTGTAATAAAAACACATTTCAACATGCAGTATATATATATATACATATATATATATATATATATATATATATATATATACACACAGTTGTGCTCAAAAGTTTGCATCCCCTGGCAGAAATTGTGAAATTTTAGCATCGATATTGAAAATATGACTGATCATGCCTAAAAATGCTCTTTTATTGAAGGATGAGATTATATGAAGCCATTTATTATCACATAGTTGTTTGGCTCCTTTTTAAATCATAATGATAACAGAAATCACGCAAATGGCCCGGATCAGAAGTCTCCGCCCCCTGGATCAAAAGTTTCCCTCCCCTGGAATGTTTGGCCTTGGTACAGACACACAAGGTGACACACACGGGTTAAAATGCCAATTAGAGGTTAATGTCCCACATCTGTGGCTTTTTAAATTGCAATTAGTGTCCGTGTATAAATAGTCAATGAGTTTGTTAGCGCTTACATGGAAGCACTGACTAGGCTAGATACTGAGCCATGGGGATCAGAAAATAACTGTCAAAA
This sequence comes from Staurois parvus, assembly GCF_062004578.1. Taxonomy (NCBI): domain Eukaryota; kingdom Metazoa; phylum Chordata; class Amphibia; order Anura; family Ranidae; genus Staurois; species Staurois parvus. The sequence goes on from NW_028318641.1 coordinate 1,393,003, forward strand.
GTCCTGCGTAACAAGGTAATGGAACTTTATAAAGATGGACAAGGACATAAAAAGATGTCCAAAGCCTTGAATATGCCAATCAGTACTGTTAAATCACCTATTAAGAAATGGAAAGTTCAGGGATCTCTTGATACCAAGCCAAGCTCAGGTAGACCAAGAAAGATTGCATCCATAGCTGACAGAAGAATTGTCTGGGATTCAAAGAAAAACCCACAGGCAACCTCAAAAGAAATACCGCCTGCTCTGGAAAAAGATGGTGTGGTTGATTTTAAGGAGTACAATACGGTGACACTTGAACAAAAATGAACTGTTTGGTCGAGGTGCCAGAAAGAAGCTTTTACTGCACCAATGCCACAAAAAAAGCCCGGCTACAATATGCCTGACAACACCTTGACACGCCTAACCGGGCCTTTGTGTGTCATTGATGCAGTAAAGGCTTCCTTCTGGCACCTCCACCATGCAGCTCATTTTTGTTCAAGTGTCATCATATTGTGCTCCACAATGTCTTTTTCCAGAGCAGCCTGGATTTCTCCTGTGGTTACCTATGAGTTTCCCCTTGTGTCCCGAACAATTCTTCTGGCAGTTGTGGCTGCAATCTTTCTTGGTCTACCAAGATATATATATATATATATATATATATAAATATATATATATTAAAAAAAATATATATATATATATATACTGTATAAATATATATATATATATATATATATATATATATATATAAATAAATATATATAAATATATATATATATATAAATATATATATATATATATATATATATATATATATATATATATATATATATATATAAATATATATATATAAAAATAAATATATATAAATATATATATATATATATATATATATATATATATATATATATATAAAAATAAATATATATATATATAAAATATATATATATACTGTATTGAATATGGCCAAAATTGTAGCATTTCAAATATATGGCAATATATTTGGGAATAATATTTTTAAAATATATTTCAAATATATTTTTCTTCCATATGGGAGTATACTGGCAACTACATACTGAAAATAAAAGCCGAAGGCACTTTTGTCCTTTCCGATGTGTATGTGTAGAGGAGCCTTTATTTTTCTTTACAAATCATTTCTTTTTCTTTTTTTTGTATCAAATCTCCACGCACCATCCTGCCATCTCTAGACGTCATCGTATGAAAGTCCTTCCAACGTGCTGTGAATATTTTTCCAGGGTTATTGATCTCTATGAATAATTCCATTCCATGGTGACTTGTTCAGTCAAACTTAATCTGGGTTGATATGATATATGTACCATGGAGACTCATTTCAAAATAAAGCCCAGCAAACAAACGTCTTATTTTCTTTGAATAGGTCTTGGGGTTTAAGAAATTTGGGATATCTTCAGAGAGATAAAATCAGAGCCAGACGGAAGTTACTGTATTTGGATGATCTTTAAAGTCTTCCTTAAAGTACATCATGTGAAATTTAATTATTGAATTAATACAAACAGCAATTGGGCATATTCCGGAAGAGAATGAGGATTGCAGTAATCCGTAAAAAAAACACCCGGTAACATTTTTTTGTACAATGTAAAAGGGAAGTTGCTATTTATTTTACTTAATTGGAATGGATACTGCACTAAGCGAACCTTGAAATATTTTATACAACATACATATGCACTATGAAGACCCTCATACCTCTGAAAGGCGATCAAGAATAAAAAATAAATAAAAAATTAAACTGTGTAAATACACTGATCACATGTGTACATAAAAACAGTGAAATATGATCAAATCAACGTCCTAGAGGACGAAACGCGCCGGAAGGAGCCTCCCTCTGACGTCATCGCACTGTCGGCCATCTTGGAAACGGTCTCTTTGAATGCTTTTGACTGTTCTGCAGCTTGTAAGTAGGATTTCATTTGCGCAAATAAAGAAGTTTTGATACGCATTGCACTATGAGAGGCGTGTTTTTCCTTTCATGATCTCATTTGACACTGCATTTCGAGTCCACATTTGAATTGGAGGTTTGGAAGATCTATGTTCTGGGCATGACGCGGAGAGCCTGCTAGGGCTCTATATCACAATGCTGGTTGGGACCCCTATAATTAAGGGGGTCTCCATTTCTGGTAAGCCTCCATTCAATTATTTGGTGGTGGTACACACTCTGGTGAGTCTTCATCTTTATATGGACTTTAATATATCTCTATATGGACAATAAGTTATTGTTTTGCTGTTTTGACCCTATTTCACAGTTTTTCATGTATACCTGTGGTTAGTATATTTTGCACAGTATTATTTACAATTTCCACTTTCCAATTTTTGATTTCCGAAGGGGGGGGAGACCTGTATGTAAACAATACAGATCTCTCCCCTGTCAGCTCCTGCACACTGCTTTGTATGGCTCTGCATAGCACAGCCATACAAAGCAATATGCTTACAGTGAAGCACACATGCAATTTTGTTGGACTTTAACCTCTTCATGCCGGCCGCACACAAATGTACGGCCTCCCGGTATCTGGGCCTAGACGCATTTGCGTGCAATTAAGAAAAACATATGTGCTGAGAGTGCGCGCCCTGCGCGCTCCCTGCACACATGTCCGGTACTCACGGAAAGGTCCCAATCTCCTCTTTCGATCGGGACCTTTCCCGGTCATGCGACCGCCGTGACGGTGAATCACGGCGGTCACATGACCCTAAAACCCCGCCTCTCAGCTTCTGAAACCCTTAAAGGGTCGGGAGGTGCTGACGCCAAGGGGTTAATATTTTTTTCTCTGATCACTTTTTCTAATTTTCACCAACCATTTATTACTGATTAGCGCTGAACTTTTTGATTTATATTATCAGTGCCGCCTATCAGTGCCATATATGAGTGCTGCCTGTAAGTGCCCATCAGTGATGCCTGTCAATGCCCATCAGTGCCACCTACCAGTGCCTCCTCATCAGTGCCCATCAGTGCCACCTATCAGTGTTTATCAGTGTAGCCTATCAGTGCCCATCAGTGCAGCCTCATTAGCGCACATCAGTGAAGGAGAAAAATCACTTATTTACAAAATTTTATAACAAAAACTAAAAAAAAAAATTATTTTTTTTTCAAAATTTTCAGTGGTTTTTGGTTTGTTTAAGAAAAAATAAAAATCCCAGAGGTGATTAAATACCACCAAAATAAAGCTCTATCTGTCACAAAAAAATGATAAAAATTTCATATGGGTACAGTTTTGCATGACCGCGCAATTGTCGTTCAAAATGCAACAGCGCTGAAAGCTGGAAATTGACCTGGGCAGGAAGGGGGTATAAATGCCCTGTAGGCCAGTGGTTAATTTACATGTTTTAGTTTTTTGTTTTTTTTAGCAAGGACATGTCGCTGAATACATTTTCCCCTAAATGTATGATGAAATTTGTTTTTTAAATTTTTTTACTGGACATGTTTAATAGCAAAATGTAAAAATTATAGATTTTTTTTTACATTTTTGTCCAGTACAAAAAATTTTAAAAAATTAAATTTTGTCATAAATTTAGGCCAAAATGTATTCTGCGACATGCCTTTGCTAAAAAAAAAATCCCAATACGTGTAAATGAATTGGTTTACTTGAAAGTTACAGCATCTACAAAAAATAAAAACCGCACAGGCGATCAAATACCACTGAAAGAAAGCTCTATTTGTGGGGGAAAAAAGGACGTAAATTTAATTTGGATGCAGCATTGCATGACCGCGCAATTCTCAGTTCAAGTAAAGCAGCGCAGTAACACAAAATATGGCCTGGTCAGGAAGGGGGGGGGGGAATCCTCTGGAGGGCAAGGGGTTAATAGATACGATAAACCTCACATAATATAAATCAAAAAGTGCAGCACTAATCAGTAATAAATGGTCGGTGAAAATTAGAAAAAGTGATCAGAGAAAAAAATATTAACCCCATGGCGCCGGCACCTCCTGATCCTTTAAGGGTTTCAGAAGCCGGGAGTCGGGGCGGGGTTTTAGGGTCATGTGACGCCGGTCGCATGACCAGGAAAGGTCCCGATCGAAAGAGGAGATCGGGACCTTTCCGTGAGTACCGGACATGTGTGCAGGGCGCGCACTCTCAGCACATATGTTTTTAATAATTGCCCGCAAATGTGCGGCTGCTCGGCGTCTAGGCCCAGACATCAGGAGGCCGTACATTTGTGTGCGGCCGGCATGAAGAGGTTAAAGTCCAACAAAACTGTGTTCTAATATAGCAAAACATCTGCAAAAATGTGTACATAGTGCTTCCAGAAATCTAAAAAGAAAATAGTGCCGAATAATCCAATACCACTGAAGGGAAAGACACCTCAGAGATCCGGAGGTAATACGAATACAGGAGCTGTGTTGATGAGCCCTGCTTAAGGTGGGAATACATTATTAGAAAATCGACCGATCGGTCATCCGACGACTGAGAGGCGTTCGTTCATTGGTTGAAATCGTGGCCCACATTAACCAATCTAAAAAAATTGTTCGTCGGGCAATACGTAGTGTTGACATCTTCCGTACAAGTGGAAGTGATGCGGTGTGCGTGTGACCTTGTAGCCACGCCCTTCCGGCCAGAACGATCGATATACACAACAATTACCAGCAATGAGTATAATATCGTTTATTACATTACCCAGTGGCGTCCCGAGGCAGGTTCGGGGGGTGCGGCCCACACCGGGTGACACTGACCGCATGGGGTGACAAGCTGACGATCCTCGCAGGATGGATGGGATCTGCGGATCAATCCATTATGCTCAATCCGCAGATCCGAACCATCCTGTGGGGATCATTGGCTTGCAACCTATACGGGGTGACACCGGACCTGCTCCATGAAAAGGTAAGTTGTAAAGAAAGCCGACGATCCCCGGAGGATGGAGTCCAATCCATTATTCTCCAGGGATCGTCGGAGGGGTGTCACCAAGTGTTATTGCACCGGGTGACATCAACCCTAGGGACGCCTCTGACACAGGGGCGGACTGACCATTTGGAAACTCGGGCGCTGCCCGAGGGCCCGGGGTCAGTAGGGAGCCCCATGAGATGCCCCTGGTACCTTTTTCATAGGCTTTTTTGAGTTTGGGCAAGGACACAGGGGCCCCATGATCCCCTTATTGCCTGGGGGCCCCATGAGTTGTCAGTGCGACCCTGCTCTGACATTACCTATATACATAAATAGTGATACATAAAATATAATCTGCAGAATTCTGGTTTCATGATCTCATTGGGCCAATCTACTTTTAACATTTGGATTTTTCGTTCGTGTTTACGAAGATTCCTTGGACATAAACATCCGGTCATCTTCTGTTTCCCCTCATGCGTGATAGCGCTTGATAGATTTTTTTCCGTATGACCGTCATACCACCGCAGAGAAATCGGTCGTTCGTATGCAAAACGACAACATTTTTTACTGTCGTTCAACCGGATTTTTTTGTTCTTGTTTACGAAGGTTCCTTGGACATAAACATCCGGTCATCTTCTGTTTCCGCTCATGCGTGATAGCGCTTGATAGATTTTTTTCGTACGACCGTCCTACCACCGCAGAGAAATCGGTCGTTCGTATGCGAAATGACAACATTTTCCACTGTCGTTCAACCGGATTTTTTTGTTCTTGTTTACGAAGGTTCCTTGGACATAAACATCCGGTCATCTTCTGTTTCCGCTCATGCGTGATAGCGCTTGATAGATTTTTTTCGTACGACCGTCATACCACCGCATAGAAAATCAGTCATCCGTATGCGAAACGACAACATTTTTCGCTGTCGTTCAACCGGATTTTTTTGTTCGTGTTTACGAAGATTCCTTGGACATAAACATCCAGGTCATCTTCTGTTTCTGCTCATGCGTGATAGCGCTTGATAGATTTTTTCCGTATAACCGTCATATCACCGCATGGAAAATCGGACGTTCGTAAACGAAACAGCAACATTTTTCACTGTTTTTCAACCGGATTTTTTTTTCGTTCACAATATCTTTATCGGTTACAACATCCTGCTCATCAAAATCGCTCGATCAGTGGTTCCGCAAAATATTTCGGACGATTTTCTTATCATGTGTACGGGGCATTACTTTTCTTACACTGTTTTTTGTTTTCTACCACTGTATGCTCAGACGGTAAGCTGAGAGCTTTGTATATTGTTTTGTTAAAAATCCTTTAATAAAAAGTTAATTATAAAAAAAGAAAAAAAAAAGAATACGTGATGGTGCCTACTGTATCTATTTGGCTTTCAAATGAATGAAAACGCCAACAGCGCTTGAGGTTAACCCCAAACCAGGGGCGGACTGACCATTTGGAAACTCAGGCACTGCCCGAGGGCCCGGGGTCAGTAGGGGGCCCCATGAGATGCCCCTGGTACCTTTTTCACAGGCTTTTTTGAGTTTGGGCAAGGACACAGGGGCCTCATGATCCCCTATTGCCTGGGGGACCCATGAGTTGTCAGTCCGCCCCTGACCCAAAATGATCTGTGGCAGATGAAGGAACGCTATGACCCTGGGCTCCTCTCTCAAGCAACATGGGAGTACAAGAACTCATAGTGCAGGATATCCTCACACATTGGATTGTGCTTTGCTGGGTTTTTTGCCTTCCTCTGGATCAACTGTGGGTGTAGGATTATGGCTTTTTTTCTTTTATGGTTGAACTGGATGGACTTTTGTCTTTTTTCAGCCAGACTAACTATGTAACTATGTACACTATATGATTTTTTTTTTCTTTGCAAGGGGCCCATTTGGAAGAGAGAGGAAGGGAAGAACTGCGGAGGGATATTATTACATATAGACGTAAGAAAATCTTTGGAATGAGGGTAAGAATAGGGGTGAAGGATATTAGATTTCTCTCACGTGGTGGATACGTTTGGCACATTATTTATTTATTTTATTTGAATGCAAATATTATTTAAATCTCAGTGTGACCAGTGAATGAAACTATCGTCACCACTAAATCGTAACTAAATTAAATTATGTGTAATTTATATAAATCCCTGGCTGCCACTATACTATCATCAAAATTAATCAATATTTTTTTTTTTTTCACTGGAATATATTTTAAGTATATATGATAACAAATTTGGGATAGCATGTTGATAATTTTAGTTTATCATTTCATTATTTTTTTATAATTTTTTTTATGACAAGTGTTGGCACTGTGAATTGTATGCGCCACTTTTTCGCAAATATTATTTGATTTAAAATTTTATTGGAAGATAATACACTATATGCGATTTATACAGGCGTACCTCGGTTTATAAATGCCTCGGTTAACGTATTTTTCGGTATTTTTCAGTATTTTTCAGTTTACGAATTAAAATCCATTGAAAATAATGCCTCGGTTTATTAATTATTTTCGCAATACGAACGGGTTAATTGGTTTTCGATGCATTTACGAATTGTTTTTTAATCTTATACCTGTACAGCACTATGCCTTTATAAAAGAGTTTTGAACAGAAAAGACTTCTTTTGACTTTTTTCTGACCTCCAGAATGGATTATTATTATTATTATACAGTATTTATAAAGCACCAATAGTTCGCTCAGCGCTGTACATTACAAAGGGGGACAGAACATGTGACAGAACAATACCAATACAATGCAAAACATGAGGGGATCGAGGGCCCTGCTCTTTCGAGCTTACAATCTAGGAGGGAGGGGATGGTAGCACAGGAGGAGATAGCTGTGGGGGAAGGAGTGGTAGGAAGAGTGGAGGAGGTCGGCAAGTTAGCAGGGGGTGGGGTAGGCTTCCCTGAAGAGATGGGTTTTCAGGGTGCACCTAAAGGAGAGGAGAGTAGGTGATAATCTGATGGGTTGGGGCAGGGAGTTCCAGAGGATGGGTGACACCCTGGAGAAGTCCTGGAGGCGGGCATGGGAGGAGGAGACCAGGGAACTAGAGAGAAGGAGGTCTTGTGAGGAGCGGAGTGTGCGTGTTGGGCGGTACTTGGATATTAGGTCAGTGATGTAGTTCGGGGCAGTATGGTGGACGGCTTTGTACGTCACTTAACTGGTGGATTAACTGGTTTTCAATGCATTTAAAAAAAACATTTTTTATCATGTACAGTATTTATGCCTTTAACGTGCACTTTATAAAGAGTTTTGAACAAATAAAATACTTTTTTTTTTACTTTTTTCTGACTTCTGGAACGGATTAATTGGTTTTCAATGCATTCCTATGGGAAACCGTGCTTCAGTTTACAAATTTTTCGCAATATGAAAAGTCCAGCAGAACGAATTAAACTTGTAAACCGAGGTACACCTGTATATACTTTTACATAGTGAGAAGTAATTTGGGGAGAAAAGGAGATACAGATACACATATATATTGATTGAGGCTGGGTTCACATATATGCGGTGCGGTATATCGCATGTGATTCGCACAGGAACCGCACCGCAGTTTACGCAGCTCCTTACATATATATTGTACATTCACATCAGTCCCTAACCCTCAAGGGGTGCACAATCTAAGGTCCCTAATTCACATTCATACATACACATACTAGGGACAATTTAAAGAGAAGCCAATTAACCTCCCAGCATGTCTTTGGAGTGTACAAGGAAACTGGAGGAAACTCACACAAGCACAGGGAGAACAGGCAAACTCCAGGCAGGTGGTGCCATGGTTGGGATATGAACCAACGACCCCAGTGCTGCCAGGTGGAAGTGCTAACCATTTAGCCACAGTGCTGCTGTGTATATTGATTATCCATTAGTGTTTCCATAGTCCCTACTCTTATGGAATAGGAATCATCCACTAGAAAAAAATATATTGAGAAGCCTTGTCCAGAGAAGCAGGGAACTGATGCTGGCAGGGGTGCCCGGGGATCACTGGAGCAAGAAACAGACTGGAATTACTGGGCTCATACGGCTAGATGCAGGATGGAACACAAGGCTGGAGTCACTGACAACACTGGAAAACACTGGGGACCAATGGAGACACACAGGAGCTGGGTACAGACTGGATATATACTGGGAACACTAGAAGTTGTGGAGACTCAGGAAAAACAAAAGTCGTGAAGGAACCCACATGGAAGAAAAATATATTTTAAATATATTTTAAAAATATTCTTCCCAAATATATTGCCATATATTTGAAACACTACAATTTTGGCCATATTCAATATATTTCAATAAATAAATATATATATATATATATATATATATATACTGCATGTTGAAATGTGTTTATATTACAAAACATATGAAAAATATTTTTAAAAAATAAATTTCAAATATATTGTGGCCATTGTCGATGGCTGGGGGGAGGGGGTTGGGTGGAATAAAACCATGGCTCAGCCACCTATTTTTGCTGCCCCCCTGCTAACCATGTGAAAGAGCCCTAAGCTTGAGTTGAAGGAAATGCCTCTAAATATTTAAAGTGAAGTTCTGCTCCCCCCCCCAAAAAAAAAAATAGAAGTCAGCAGCTACAAATACTGTTGCTGCTGACTTTTCATATTAGGGCACCTAAATGTCCAGGGATCCAGCGGTGTCCTCACTCCGAGCTGATATTTCAATTCCCTTAAGTTGCACCCCACGCCCCCTTTTTTTTACATATTCATAGGTGTACCTTACTCATATAAAACATTCTGGAATTGGAAAGTTGAGGTTTTCCTGGGTTACCTGTTTTGATCATAACTACATATAAAGTGATTTACTAAGCCTGAGATGTAAATCAGCAAGGTTAAAGGAGGATACCATGTTTCCTGCAAGGCCACACACCCCTCACTGCTTGGATTAGACCAGTCCTTGAAGTGCCTAATTGCCTTAACATTTATATGGGTGTTTCAGTTTAGTCAACATCTTGATCCATTTTTATATCTCCGCTTTTCATCAGTTTTAGTGGCTATTTCGTCATGCCTGATAGTGGGACAGTTAATTCCTGCAGCTCTATATATTGTGTTTTAATCTACGGTTAACTCTAGTTATGCCAGACCCTGATTTCATTAATTTACTACATGTGTAGAAGGCCCCCTTATATACCAGTGTAAAGCAATGTAGCAGTTGTGCACAACTGAAAGGAACGGGAGTGGAAGCAAAGAGGTTTAAAGGATAATTCCACCCAAACTGACCACTTATAGTAAGGGGCAGGGGTGCACTGACAACTCATGGGGCCCCCGGGCAGTAGGGGATCATGGGACCCCTGTGTCCTTGCCCAAACTCAAAAAAGCCTATGAAAAAGGTACCAGGGGCATCTCATGGGGCCCCTTACTGACACCGGGCCCTCGGGCAGTGCCCGAGTTTCCAAATGGTCAGTCCTCCCCTGGTAAGGGGTCACTACACTTATCAGCAATTTAAGAAGACAATATACTTACTACCAATTTTGGGGGGTCAGTACGTTGACCACAAATGTAACAGGACAATATACTCACCACCAATGTTAAGGGGGACTTCACTGACCTCCAATGTAAAGGAGCATTTTTCCACTGACCACAAATGCAAAGGATCTCTTTAACACTGACTACCAATGTAAGAGGGCATTTTGCCACTGACCACTAATGTAATGGGGGCACTTCTCCGCTGGCAACCAGTGTAAGGGGGCACTTCTTCATTGACCACTAATTTAATGGCGGCATCTCTTTACTGACCATCAATGTAAAGGGGTACTTCTGCACTGACCACTAACATCAATGTAAAAAGGCACTTCTCCACTGACCACCAATGTCAGGGGGCACTTCTCTACTGACCAATACCATAATGAAGACACTTCTTCACTGACCATCAAAGTAAAGGGGTACTTCTGCACTGACCACTAACATCAATGTAAAAAGGCACTTCTCCACTGACCACCAATGTCAGGGGGCACTTCTCTACTGACCAATACCGTAATGAAGACACTTCACTGACCACCAAAGTAAGAGTGCATTTTTCCACTGACCATCAATTTAAGGGTACATCTCTCCACTGACCACCAATGTAACGGACACTTATCAACTGACCACAATGTATGAAGGCATGTCTTCAGTAATCATCAGGGTAAGAGGCCATTTTACTACTACTTCATCACTTCATCACTGACCACCAATATAAGAAGGCATTACTCCACTATCAATATGATGGGACATTTCTCCACTGACCACCAATTTAGGGGAGCATTCTTCCCACTGATCCCCAATGAACAGGGTATTCTTCTCACTGATCACCAATGAAAGATGGCACTACACCACTAACCATCAATGTAAGGGGACATCTCTCCACTGACCACCAGTTCAAGGGGGCATTCTTCTCACTAACCACCAATTTAAGAAGGCATTTCACAACTGACCACCAATGTATAAGAGGACATTTCTCCACTGGCCACCAATTTAGGGGAGCATTCTTCCCACACCAATGAACAGCACATTCTTCTGACTGATCACCAATGTAAGAGGAAACTTTACCACTGATCACCAATGTAATGGGTTCACTTTTCTGCTGACAACCAGTGTAAGAGGATTCTTCTCCACTGACCAATAATGTAATGGAGACAATTCTCCACTGACCAACAGTGTATGAGGGCACTTGTCATCTAACCACCAATAGAAGGGGGCACTTCTCCACTGACCATCAATGTAAGGAGGCACTTCTTCACTGGCCACCAAAATTAGAGGGCACATCTCCATTGACAACCAATGTCAGGGTGCACTTCTCCACTGACCAATACCATAATGAAGACACTTCTCCTTTGACCACCAATGTAAGAGTGCACTTCTCCATTGACCATCAATGGAAGGGTACATCTCTCTACTGACCACCAATGTAGGGGGCACTTATTCACTGACCACCAATGTAGGGGGCACTTATCCACAGACTACCAATGTAGGGTGCACTTATCCACTGACCACAATGTAAGAAGGCACATCTTTGCTGATTACCAGTCTAAGAGGACACTTCACCACTGACCATCAATAAGAGGACACTTCACTACTGACTATCAAAGTAAGATAGCACTACTCCACTGACCACTACTGTAAGGGGACATCTCTCCAAAGACTACTAATTTAAAGGGTTGTTCTTCCCACTGACCAACAACATAACTTCTTTACTGACCACCACTGTAAGTTGGCACTTAACCAATGACCGCCAATATAAGATAGCATCTCACCACTGACTACCAACGTAGGAGAACACTTCACCACTCACCACCAATAAAAGAGGCACAACAATTTCCATAGTCTGTGTTCTTTTATTTGCTTTTCTTATTAAAACTTAAAATATTTTGATCATATAGAGAATAATGATGTTAAAAAAATATCCTTTTCAAGTGTAAAACACACCAGGTACACCATTGTATACATCCATGTCACGATCACAATTTGTACTTTACAAGAAACCTGTATTCAGTTGATTAGTCAATAGCATTTCTATAGCTTTGAACTTCATGCCAGTAAAGCTATAGGCATTTCCTCATTGCAGACCTCCAATGTTTAATGTGTTAACTTTACAGATGTAAGTGTCAGCTCTCTGAGATTATGCTTTGAGATCTGTATTTTCCTTCCTCCCTGTGACAGGTCCAGGATTCTAGGAGACGTAAAGTTAAACTACAATACGGAGGTGATACCAATTTACTGGCCCATGTGATTTGTACTTGTACAAGCTGACAGCACATTAAGTATACATCTGTAGAGTGCTGTGATCCTGGCAGCTGAGATTCAGGGTGGGAATTCTACGGAGACACCTGCCAGGTCTTTTGAAGTGACATATAAAAAATTAAAGTCTCTGAGTAAACAGGAGATAGAGAAGATGTTCTTAAGGGAGTGGATGAACCTCCTAAACACCTGCCATCCTCAAAAACCTAAACAGGTATAGGCAGGATGTAGTGTATAATACCTTTCAATGCAATCGTCTGTCATTCAAACATTTAACTGGCATGTGAATATTACTTACTTATCAACATATCTCAAAAAAAGAAAATAAAGGGGAAGGGCAGTCAAAATAAAGCGAACCCATTGCCCATTTTTTTATGCAGTCATTATCACAGTTTTCAACACAAAGAAAGCATACAAAACAAGTATTACATCAGAAGAGCCCAGGGGCGGACCGACCATTTGGAAACTCGGGCACTGCCCGAGGGCCCGGGATCAGTAGGGGGCCCCATGAGATGCCCCTGATACCTTTTTCATAGGCTTTTTTGAGTTTGGGCAAGGACACAGGGGCCCCATGATCCCCTATTGCCTGGGGGCCCCATGAGTTGTCAGTCCACCCCTGGAAGAGCCACTATGAAATGATACAGAAAGTCAAAACTCTGTGAAATATGCGTTATATGCAGTATATTACACCATTTCAGCTAAAGGTGATGAAACACCTCCCAAGAATGAAGGTGGAGACAGGATAGAAGGGCCCCATAAGAGGCAGACGAAGAACTCAAAGGGTTCTTATGGGTTGATTAACTAAAACTGGAGAGCGCAAAATCTGGTGCAGCTGTACATGGGAGCCAATCAGCTTCTAACTTCAGTCTGTTCAATTAAGCTTTGACAAAAAAACTGGAAGCTGATTGGTTTCCGTGCAGAGCTGCACCAGATTTTGCAGCCTCCAGTTTTAGTAAATCAACTAAATCAAACTCTAGTTAGAGCTGGGAACGTTTCTTTTTTGTTGTTTGACATGCGTCGCCCTTCCATGTGCTCCTTGCTGTGAAGGTCAGATATAGACTGGGGCTTGGCCATTTTTGTACTGTTGAATTGTTGGTCGAGGGGGCGCACTGGACACCTTAGCTGCCATTGTGCTACTTGCTGGGTGTCCAGTACGCTGCTGTACCTTTAACCACTTCCCGTCCGACCCATGTATATAAACGGCCGGACGGGAGCAGTGCAGGGGCGGGTAGCCATTTATAAACGGCGTCCCTGCCCCCTGCTTGTGCGCGCTCCCTGGGAGCTCGCAGCACCGCAATCCGGTGCCCACTATGTCCTCCATACATAGTGGAACACCGATCGTTGTACGGGACCTCTGTGCGAGGTCCCGATCATGTGATCACCGATTGGCCAATCAGTGATCACATGCAGAGTAGTAAGGAAGATGTCACTTCTGACATTGCTTACTACGTGTGAAATCTGTGAATGATCACAGAGGTCACATGGTACAAGGATATTCACAACAGCCTTTACCATGTGACAAGCTGTAACCAATCACAGCTCACACAGTAGTTCTCAATGGCTGCAAGAATGCAGCCAGAGAGAAGGAGAAATGATTGCTTTTACAGCCTTTATGGGTGTAAAAGCAATCAGTCTAAGACAAGTAAAAAAATCTTCATAACCCCCCACAAGTAGTACAGTGTTACTATGTTGACACTGTACTGCTAGGGTGACAGTATGTTAAAAAAAAACATAACTAATAATATAAAAAAAATAAAAATGTAAAAAAAATTAAAATTGGAGAGTTAGGAACTACAGAATACTGGGGTGCCCTGACGAGGCTCTGTAGCTTACGCATGTATTCGCAAATGTGTGCTAACTAAACCCCTGTTTTTAACTCATACTGTTAGACAAGTTAATTCAGTTTGTGAATGTGATGTGTGATTCAGCTGGGAATTTTTCTTTTTTGTTGTTTGACATGCATCGCCCTTCCATGTGCTCCTTGCTGTGAAGGTCAGTTATAAATTGGGGCAGTTGCCATTTTTTGTACTTAGTACATCAACCCCATAGTTTCCATTGATATCATAGAGGTGTAGGTGGCAGCCACCCTAAGATGGCTAATGAGTGCAGGGTTATCCTCCATCTCTCCATGCCATAGCTCCCAACTGTACCTCATTTGGAGGAACTGTCCTTCTGTCTTGGTCAGAGGTTAGGCTCAGAGACCAGTAGCTATAGCAGTCAAGAGACCAGCAGGATAACTGCATGGGCAGGTCACCCTACCAGATCACTCAGGTTCGCCCGAGGTGCGGGGTCTAAGCACTAACTGGTATTCACCAGAGCTCCTGATGGTGGAGATGGATTTTGCTGCGTGTTAGTACCAGGTTGCTGTCCTCAGGAGGTGAGCAAGCTAGAGTCCAGTAGCAGATATAGCAGGTAGGGAACAAGCAGAAGCGTAGTCAGTAAACAAGCCAGAGGTCGTAATGAGCGGGTGCAGGTTGGGATCAAGCAGAAGCGTAATTGAGGAACAAGCCAAAGGTCAGTATTGAATGCTAGCAAAGATATGGGTGGCAGCAGGAATGACAAGAGAGGGACATTGGCTGAAGAGACCACAATAATCTGGCAAACAGAATGTACAGAAACATGGCTTATATAGGAAGTTCATGGGAGGAGCAAAGAGTTTGAGGTTCACAAGAAACCAAATACAAGGCAAGACTGTCTAATGGATCAGACATGGAGATGTCCATCATTTCAGGTGGCTCAGCAAGAAGTGTTAATTTTTTTGATTGAAAAGATACTTTTATTACAGAAGCATCAAAAACAACATGTTACTTGTAATTGGGGTACATCTCACCCTGTACTGCGACGCAGCGCACCACATTGCAATACAGTTCCAAGCATACAATAAATACATTCAGAAATAAATACATTCGCTCAGCGGTATGATGCCTGACGTGATGTGCGTGGAGGACGGATCTCCAGACCACCACGTCATGCATAACGCCACTTACCCCAAAAACTGTAGCATCCTAATATACATTATGTTTCCTAATAATACTAATGCATGCAAAAACGAAAACCGGATATTACGATCAACAATAGGCATCGGGTGTGTGGGGGGTGGGGGGGAAAGGGGGGGAAAGAACACAGGCCCGAAGCTTTATTGAAAAGACAAAGACACGCAAGGGGGAGTAGGGGGAAGGGGAAAATCTTCAGAAGTCCTCTTCCTCCTTAAAGTCCGAAGTGTTAATGCCATACACAGCAGACGCCCTGGGTTTAGATTTAGGCCCGACACCTTCTTGGAGACCAAATCCCTCTGTGCCTCTTTATGTGTCTTTTGCCTATATACTGTGTGCTAAAAGATGTCCCTATTTATCATTTCAGAAAGTTGAGAGGTATGCCATGGTCCTTTGATTTCAAAATTTAGTCATTAGGCCAACTAGGACCACTGATTACACATAACAATAGATGTCTGGATAACCCTTAAACATGGATCCTGGATGTCTCTATGAGAAGGTAACCCATAAAGACCACAGCGAGAGTAGAGAAAAGAAGGACATTGGAGCAAGAGAGAAAGAGAATTGGAGATAGAGAATAAGAGCAAGAAGGAATTCAAGAGACTGGTCACCAAGCAAAGGGAAAAGACTACCCTTGAGCAATGTGGAGTTCCCAAGGTGTCCACACATCTTTGTATCTTTCCAGTGTATAGCTTAATCTAGCTAGCCATTGGATGTTCCAACACGTGGATCTCTTTAGCCCATCACCCATTTTAACCATATAGTGTGGTGAAAGAGGTCTTCATGTATTGTCGGTCTACACCAAACATTACGCTTAATTTAACTGGCATTTAAGATTACTGATCTATACAAAATAATTCACATTGTTAAAGTGAGAGAAAGTCTACATATATTTCAAACTCATACAGCTGTGCTATAAAGTTTGCATCCCCTGGCAGAAATCGTGGAATTTTGGCATTGAGATTGAAAACATGACTGATCATGCCAAAAAACTGTCTTTTACTTAAGGATGGTGACCATTTGAAACCATTTACAACAATAGTTGTTTGGCTCCTTTTTAAATCATAATGATACCAGAAATCACTAAAATGGCCCGGATCAAAAGTTTCCATCCCCTGGAATGTTTGGTCTTGGTACAGACACACAAGGTGACACACACGGGTTAAAATGGCACTTAAAGGTTAATTTCCCACATCTATGCCTTTTTATATTGCAATTAGTGTCTGTGTATAAATAGCCAATGAGTTTGTTAGCTCTCACATGGATGCACTGAGCAGGCTAGATACTAAGCCATGGAGTGCAGAAAAGAACTGTCAAAAGACCTGCATAACAGGGTAATGGAACATTAAAAGATAGGAAAGAATATAAAAAGAGATCCTAAGCCTTGAATATACCGGTCAGTACTTTTCACTCACTTAATAAGAAATGAAACGTTCGGGGATCAATTGATACCAAGCCAAGATCAGGTAGTAAAAGAAAGATTGCAGCCACAACTGCCAGAATAATTGTTCAGAATACAAAGAAAAACCTACAGGTAACGTTAGGGAAAATATAGGCTGCTCTGGAAAAAGACACTGTGGCTGTTTCAAGGAGCACGATACGACAATCCATGAAAAAAATTAGCTTCATGGTCTAGTTGCCAGAAAGAAGCCTTTACTGTGCTAATCAGGTGCGTCTTAATAAATGGGCACACCTGGGCAGTGCCCAGGGGCCCCAAATGCATGGAGGTCCCATGATCAGGGCTAGGATAAGAGGGAAGCCAGGGTGCAGCATTGGGGGGGTGCACTGGTGATTTAGCCGCTTGTGCTGATCTTCTTTGACACAAGTAACTGCTCCTCCTGTTAGAATAAGCAGCCGGCTGATGCTGGAGAGAGGAGAGCTTTCTCCTCCCTCCTGCTGAGACTGAGAACTCATCTCAGTCTCAGCCGGGGGGAGGAAGGAAGAGCTGGCTTCATTACAGGAGGGAACAGCACTTGGGATCTGTGAGTACAAGGGGGAGGGGGGTACAACTCTGATAGATGAAGACACTGTGATAGGGACACCTAATGGATGGGGACACTGTGATAGCGACATCTGATGGATGGGGACACTGTGATAGGGACATCTGATGGATGGGGATACTGTGATAGGGACACCTGCTGTAAGGGGACACTGTGATGGGAACACCTAATGTAAAGGGACACTGTGATGGGAACACCTGATGGATGGGAACACTGTCATGGGGACACCAGATGGATGGGGGCACTGTGATGGGGCACCTGATGTAAGGGGACACTGTAATAGGGGCACCTGATGGATGGGGACACCTGATGGATGGGGACACCTAATGGATGAGGACACTGTGATAGGGACACCTGATGGATGGGGATACTGTGATAGGGACACCTGATGTAAGGGGACACTGTGATGGGGACACCTGATGGATGGGAACACTGTCATGGGGACACCAGATGGATGGGGACATTGTGATGAGGCACCTGATGTAAGGGGACACTGTAATAGGGGAACCTGATGGATGGGGACACTGTGATGAGGACACCTGATGTCAGTGGACACCTGTTGGATGAGGACACCTGTTGAATAGGGAGACTGTGATGGGACACTGGATGGATGGGGACACTGTGATGGGGACACCTAATGTAAGATGACCCTGTGATGGCGACAGCTGATGGATGGGGACACTGTGATGAGGACACCTAATGGGTAGGGACACTGTGCTGGGGACACCTGATTTAAGGGGACACTGTGATGGGGACACCTGATGGATGGGGACAATGTGATGGGGACACTGTGCTGGGGACACCTGATGTAAGGGGACACGATGATGGGGACACCTAATGAAAGGGTACACTGTAATGGGGACACCTGATGGATCGGAACACTGTCACGGGGACACCTGATGGATGGGGACATTGTGATTGGACACGTAAAGTAAGAGGACCACCCTGTGATGGGGACAGCTAATAGATGGGGATACTGTGATCGGAACAGCTGATGGATAGGGACACTGTAATGGGGACACCTGATGTAAGGGAACACCTGATGGATGGAGAAACCTGATTAATGGAGACACTGTGATGGGGACACTTGATGTTAGGAGTGCACTGTGATTGGGACACTTGATGGATGAGGACACCTGTTGGATGGGGACACTGTGATGGGGACACGTAATGTAAGATGACACTGTGATGGGGACCCCTGATGTATGGGGACACTGTGATAGGGACACCTCATGCAGGCTGGTAGGGACCCCAGTGAATTACTTTGTCCAGGGGACCATGATGCTATTACAATTGGCACTGGCAACAATGGTACAAAAAAGCCTGCTTACAATATGCCCTACAACACCTTGACATGCCTCACTGGCTTTTTTTGTGTAGCCAGAGAATAGCAAAATTGTATTCCACTTCCCATTGGTTAATTATGTGTTTTCATTCGGAATGTTCATAGGTAACCTATAGTTTAGCATGGAGGAGGGTGTCCTTTCCAAAAGGCACCATTGCCTGAACTTAGAGTTCCACTTTAAATCAGAAATTTGTGATAAACACATCATTTTTGGTTTTATTCCCAGTTATTTGCATGGAACAAGTTAGAAATGATGAGCTAAAACACAGAAAGTGCCTCTGGTTTAATTTTGATTACATCTGAGCACATAGCTCAGCTGGCTGGGGGGGAACAAACGCTATAACAGCAGGAATTAGTTGTGAAGACATATTGGAAGAAGCCAGTTCCATTAAGAGGTTAAGCATGTGGGAAAGTCGAGGAGTGAAGAGAAAGAGTGGATCATTGTAATCCTCGGCAGGACCAGTTTTCCATTAAGAGACATGCGATACAGCAGTACAATACAGACACACATCTACCAGCCGGCCCGGGACCATGGACATGATGCAACAGAGACTTCTCAAGGAAAGATTGAGTTACTAGTTTACTTAGAGCAACATGTCAGTTCAACATCCCACTGCTCCAGTGAAAGCAGATATTCCATAGTTTTCCTCCAGCCAGGAGACTGTGGTGACAGCAAACAAACAATAGACCTTGACACCTCAAAACAGTTGCATCATTTTAATACAGAACGTTTGCTGTCATGCTGAGGAAACTAGCGTGGAAATCTGACCTGTAATATGCAAACAGGATGGAGCCAGAAGATTTGGGAGCATTTCAGTTGATGGTCTTGTTGGCGATAGCACTAGTCAACATGAAGCTGTTCACTTAAAATAACTTTCATTTTGGGAAGTCATGGAAACAACCACATCTTCCATTAGGTTCATTCAACACAAAAATGGGTCACAACATACCAGTGAAGTCCAAGCAAATCCTTTAATAACATGGCATCACAGGATACATATAGGATGAGCTCCTTTACGCGTTTCACTCTCACAGGCACTTATTCATAAAGTGTATGATTAAGTGCCTGTGAGCAAGAAATGCTTAAGAAATGTCACCCTGTATGTATCCTGTGATGCCATGTGAAACGGAACCGGACCCCGGATGCGCTAGGGTATTTCCATTAGACTCCTGCTTCCCTGTCCGAAAATTATCCACGGACCCCACCGCTGACCATACAGGACGAGACAGCACCAGGCTTCTTAAGACAGGAAGTGAACTGCTTTATTTTAAGACAAACACAAGATATATACACAGGGCGTGGAAATACAACCAGTAACAGGAAACACATCAGCAGGCCGCCCCGTCAGGGGGAAGGGCTGCCGGAAACACCCCCCACCAAACCAAGACACACAATAGAACAATGGGATACACCACTTGGCAGTAGACAATAAAGGAACACATGCATCCCATAATAGTTTGCTGGCAAGCAAGACACAATAGAACAATGGAACAACCACGTGGCAGTAAACAATGAATAACCCCCACACCCCACCTATACATATCCACACAAGACTAGGACATTCCACCCTGTACCACTAACAGGCACAGGGTGACTCACACATAATGGGAATATGGGGAGCGGAGACAGGGGTCTCCCCACCTCTCCAAAGGGGGCTGTGTTCCATGGGCCCCCCCACCCAAAAGTCACTCCCATCACACCATGTTTTTACATTCATAAAGGATTTGCTTGGACTTCGCTGGTGTTCCTTCACCTATTTTTGCTTGGAATAGTCTGGAAGCTGGTGAGCTTGAGGAGCACCTATTTACAGCGGACAAGGGCAGGTTGGCCTGGAGTGACACTGTAATGGCACACATTTCAGTTGGGGTTCTCCTTACCAATAGTATTCAAAAAATATACACTCACCAACCTCTTTATTAGGTCCACCTGTTCAAGTTCTTGGTAACAGAAATTGCTAATCAGCCAATCACATGGCAGCAACTCAATGTATTTAGGCATCTAGACATGGTGAGGACGACTTGCTGAAGTTCAATTAAGCATCAGAATGGGGAAGAAAGGGGATTTAAGTAACTTTACATGTGGCATGGTTGTTGGTACCAGATGGGCTGGTCTGAGTATTTCAAAAACTGCTGGTCTACTGGGATTTTCACGCACAACCATCTCTAGGGTTTACAGAGAATGGTCAGAAAAAGAGAAAATATCCAGTGAGTGGCAGTTGTGTGGAAATGCCTTGCTGATGTCAGAGGAGAATGGGCAGACTGGTTTGAGATGATAGAAAGGCAACAGTAACTCAATGTCAATATGGGCCAAAATCTCTGAGGAATGTTTCCAACACCTTGTTGAATCTCTGTCATGAAGAATTAAGGCAGTTCTGAAGGCAAAAGTGGGTTCAACCCGGCACTAGCAAGGTGTACCTAATAAAGAGGCCGGTGAGTGTATAATTCCATTTTAACATCTCTTCTGAGGCTATCTGACAACCACACCTTTAGCCATGTAAGCCGAGGAACTAACATCTCTGCAGACTTCCTGAGACCAACAATGAGGTTATGTAACTAGGACAGGAAGGATGCCACCACAACTTTCACACCTCCCATGCTGCTCTTGGGCAATCAACAGTTACACAATCCATGGTGATTGGATTAGCATGTCTTAATGTGTGAATAGAAATGCTGGGGTATTTTCCTGACAGTCACTGGAACTAGCTAGGATAATATCTTCTACATTACAGACCAAGTTCAATTGGATGTGACACCTACTACTTGATATAGGCTTGCTTGTTTTTGATGCACTGTACAGACACACCCAGTCTAAACATCATCTCAGGAGAAGCAGTGAGGTTGTCAACCAAGGCCAAAAGAGACCCATAGTCATAGAGTTAGGCCTATCATACTGCCAAAGTAGACAGGACTGAATGGTGACTAACTGGTGGGTTCAAGAACCCAAATAAGTTGGATAATACACTCACCGGCCTCTTTATTAGGTTCTCATGTTCAATTGCTTGGTAACACAAATTGCTTATCAGCCAACCACATGGCAGCAACTCAATGCATTTAGGCATGTAGACATGGTGAAGATGACTTGCTGAAGTTCAAACCGATCATAAAATGGGGAAGAAAGGGGATTTAAATGACTTGGAATGTGGCATGGTTGTTGGTGCCAGACGGGCTGGTCTGAGTATTTCAAAAACTGCTGATCTACTGGGATTTTCATGCACAACCCTCTCTAGGGTTTACAGAGAATGGTTCGAAAAAGAGAAAATATCCAGTAAGCGGTAGTTTTGTGGAGGAAAATGCCTTGCTGATGTCAGAGGAGAATGGGCAGACTAGTTGCTGAGACATTCAGATGGTAGGGTCATAATTTGTTGTACACAACATGAAAGCATGGATCCATCCTGCTTTGTATCAATGGTTCAGGCTGGTGGTGATGGTGTCATGGTATGGTGGATCCATCCTGCCTTGTATCAATAGTTCAGGCTGGTGGTGGTGGTGGTGTAACGGTGTGGTGGATCCATCCTGCCTTGTATCAGTGGTTCAGGCTGGTGGTGGTGGTGGTGTAACAGTGTGGTGGATCCATCCTGCCTTGTATCAATGGTTCAGGCTGGTGGTGGTGGTGGTGGTGTAACGGTGTGGTGGATCCATCCTGCCTTGTATCAATGGTTCAGGCTGGTGGTGGTGTCATGGTGTGGTGGATCCATCCAGCCTTGTATCAGTGGTTCAGGCTGGTGGTGGTGGTGTCATGGTGTGGGGGGAGATTTTCTTGACACTAACGAGGTGAACCTAATAAAGTGGCTGGGTGAGCCTTTCTCCCCCGACTCATTTTCATTTTGGCTTGTCCGCAGACTGGGTCCTGCGGTCCATGCTAGGTTGCGGGCGTCTGGGTCACTCCAGTTGGATACATGTGGGGAACCACCTTGATTCTGCTTTCTGCCATTTCTGTCTCCCAACTCCCTCTCTTCTCCTCCTTCACTATCCTTACCACTGGCTTCCTTTTTCTCTTTTTTTTTATGTTTTTTTTTTCCCCTTCTTTTTCTCAGTTTGGGTTTACACTCTTAGTTGTACGTGAGTTCTCTCATCTTGTTCCATACATCTCACCCGGGGATACCCCCACTGAAACTATGTTTTGTTATGTCTCCATAATATGGGTTATTGATCTTTCCCTCTTGCTGTTGTACAGCCAGGGGCGGACTTACAACTCATGGGGCCCCTGGGCAATAGGGGATCATGAGGCCCCTGTGTCCTTGCCCACACTCAAAGCACACCCAAAAAAACCTATAAAAGGTACCAGGGGCATCTCATGGGGTCCCCTACTGACCCTGGGCCCTCGAGCAGTGCCCAAATGGTCAGTCCACCCCTATGTATAGCATAATTTTCTTCCATCCACATGGATCATAGCCCCACCCCCGTGATGTTTTTCTGTTTACTTGTACATGTTATTTTTATTTCTCATGCTTTGTTTTCTTAAATTTGTGTAAAAATAATAAAGACAAATTTGCCTTTAATAAAGTGGCCGGTGATTGTACATTTATATATCCCTTTCGTTGGCTTATTTTGGGAATATCATTTTTTGGGCACACAGAAAATGTCGCACAGGTATATAGAGCCCCAGCACAGGAGACTGTATATTTCTGAACAGTCTATGGTAACTAATAACCGCATAGGGTGGACAATATGTTATTTTATGTACACATAAAACAGTGAGATGTAAAAAAAGAAAAGTATATTTTATGTACATGTAAAACAGAAATCCAAACGTTTATTTGCTGTACGTGTTCTGCATTTATGATATTTATTTATGTTAGATCATGAGCTTACACCATTGCTTATGCTGGGCATACAATTACACTTCCGCCTAAAATGCTTTGCTTTAATCTTTTCATTTCTCTTTTTTTTTTTTCTTTTTAACTTTGGCCAACATATCTGACCTGTTCACCAGATGTATTGAGAAGCACCCAATTTATTACACTACATAAAACAATTTGGATTGATTTCAACAAAATAATAATCACATCATTAATTTTGTGTGATGTCAATAAGTACAATATAAGTAACAAGGCAGTTCTGCTTCAATGTTACATGTATAAAGAATTTTGCATTGAGCCGTGTCATATCACTTCTGCCTGGCAGTACTCGGGGAGTTGGTTCGGTTCCCAGCCACGACACCACCTGCCTGGAGTTTACATGTTCTCCCTGTGACTGTGTGGGTTTCCTCCGGGTACTCCGATTTCCTCCGTCACTCCAAAGACATGCTGTTAGGTTAATTGGCTCCTGTCTAAATTGTCCCTAGTATGTGTATGTATGAATGTGAGTTGGGGACCTTAGATTGTACGCCCCTTGAGGGTTAGGGACTGATGTGAATGTACAATATATATGTAAAGCGCGGCGTAAATTGACGGCGCTATATAAGTACCTTAAATAAATAAACAGCGCTTAATTGTGTGTCCGGGACGCTCCTGCATTCCACGAACCGACATGAAGTTCCAGAAGTGAAGGAAAGAAGGCTCTACCCAACACGTTTCGTCAGCGTGACGTCATCAGGAACAGCACCATCTTGCTTCGCCATATATACACTCCTCAACTGATCAGCATCAATGACCAGCGGAACTTAACTTTTTACAACCTGTCAAAAAACTTCCCTACTTCTAGTACATATATGGCGGTTCCGAAGCATAAACCAATATTGCTGACTCTATTGACTCACTTCTTTCTCCTCCAGTTCATCCTCGATTACTGGAAAACAATATAACAAAGCATGCAATTGTGAGCATGTGGTTTATGGTATGTGGGCTTCAGTAAGTGGGGAGGACCACAAGAAAACTTAGTAAAAATATTTGTGGCGCATAGCAATAACATGAAGAAAGGGTGCAAAAAACATAGTTTGTATCTGCATACAAGCCTATTAACCTCTTCAAGCCGGCAGCACACAAATGTGCGGCCTCCCGGCATCTGGGCCTAGACACCGAGCAGCCGCACATTTGCGTGCAATTAACAAAATATATATGTGCTGAGAGCTCACACCCTGTGCGCTCCCAGCACACATGTCCGGTACTCACGGAAAGATCCCGGTTTGATCTTTCAATCAGGATCTTTCCCGATCATGTGACCGCCGTGATGATGCATCACGGCGGTCACATGATCCCAAAACCCTGCCCCGCCTGTCCCGCCTCCTGGCTTTTGAAACTCTTAAAGGGCCAGGAGGCGCCGGCGGGAAGGGGTTAATCTTGTAAGTGTGATTTTATGTTGCGACAGAATGTTAAGTAAATGTCAGGCAGTAAGAGTTAGATTCTGCTGGTCATTAACACTGACCAGTTGAGGATATATGGCTCCTGATCACTTCTGATGATGTCACGCTGATGAAACGCGTTGGTCGGAGACATCTTTGCATCGCTTCTGGTGCTTCATGTCCAGTCCATGACGCACAATTAAGTGCTGATGTTTGCATCTGTATACAAGCCTGTTTATGTTGTAAGTGTGATCTTATATTGTGAGAGATTTTTAAATAAACTGAATAAAATATAGGAGCTTGCTCTCTAGTTCCTTCTATATTCTGTGGTGGTGTGGAGGAGTAAGGAGTGGCTAAGAGACTCAGCATTGGCAGAGCACATAAACCTGGAGGACAGTGGTGGTTATCAAAGCCCTAGTGACCCACTTTTTAGTAAGGGGTCCTGGATGTCAGGGCTCCCAGGTATGACCAGAGGTGTGTGACTGAGGCAGGGAAACGCAGACCTCAGATATGTTATAAACAATATAATTTATTAACACTAACAGTACAAACATAAACGCAGTGCAATACTAAAACATAATACGGTGCAAACAAACCAAACCAAACCACCCACAGATAACAGTATATACAAGCAAGCGTCGTCAGGCAGGCCGGGTCAATATCAATTGGGCAGGTAGGTACAGGGGGAGCAAGCGGAGAATGGTCGGGGTCACAGGCCAGGTTCAGCAGGTAGCAAGCAGCATAGTACAGAGGGTCAGGCAGAGGGATGGTCTGGGTCACAAGCCAGGGATCAGAACAGGTAGCAAGCAGCGTAGTACAGAGGGTCAGACAGAGGGATGGTCAGGGTCACAAGCCAGGATCAGAGCAGGAGAAGTCAGCAAAGGAACAGAAACAGGATGCAGGACAGATACAGGGCCCAGGACAAACACAACACCAAGGCAGAGTCTGCAAGTCTGGCCATCCCTTAAATACACCAGTATCATCAGTTCCAGGTGTTAGCTGGCTGAAAGGTTGAGTCTCTGATTGCTGGGAGCACCCGCTGGCCAGCCCTGGTACTGCAGATCAAAAGGCAGGTGAGTCCCACCATTGCTGGCCAGTCCATTCCTAACAGTACCCCCCCCTCAAGGAGCGGCCTCAGGACGCTCCAAACAGTCCTAGCTGGGCAAAATGTTCCACCGCCCGGGTCTGGCAACTGGCGGGATATCAAAGACTGGCACACCAGGCAGGACTCCGGGCAGCGGCACACCGGGCTGGACTCCGGGCAGAGGCACATCGAGCAGAGGCACACCGGGCAGAGGCACACCGGGCAGAGGCACATCGGGCAGAGGCACATCGGGCAGGACTCCGGGCAGAGGCACATCGGGCAGAGGCACATCGGGCAGGACTCCGGGCAGAGGCACATCGGGCAGGACTCCGGGCAGAGGCACATCGGGCAGGACTCCGGGCAGAGGCACATCGGGCAGGACTCCGGGCAGAGGCACATCGGGCAGGACTCCGGGCAGAGGCACATCGGGCAGGACTCCGGGCAGAGGCACATCGGATTACCAGGCGAAGCAGCAGGCAGCGGGCCACCAGGCGGAGCAGCAGGCACCGGGCCCCCGGGCGGATCAGCAGGCACCGGGCCCCCGGGCTGGGCTGCAGGCACCGGGCCCCCGGGCGGGGCGGCAGGCACCGGGCCCCCGGGCGGAGCGGCAGGCACCGGGCCCCCGGGCGGAGCGGCAGGCACCGGGCCCCCGGGCGGGGCGACAGGCACCGGGCCCCCAGGCGGGGCGACAGGCACCGGGCCCCCAGGCGGGGCGACAGGCACCGTGCCCCCAGGCGGGGCGACAGGCATCGGGCCCCCAGGAGGGGCGACAGGCATCGGGCCCCCAGGAGGGGCGACAGGCATCGGGCCCCCAGGCGGGGCGACAGGCATCGTGCCCCCAGGCGGGGCGACGGGTATCGGGCCCCCAGGAGGGGCGACGGGCATCGGGCCCCCAGGAGGGGCGACGGGCATCGGGCCCCCAGGCGGGGCGACGGGCATCGTGCCCCCAGGCGGGGCGACAGGCATCGTGCCCCCAGGCGGAGCGGCGGGCGCCGGACCTCCAGATGGAGCGACAGGTCTCGGGCCCTCAGGCGGAGCGGCGGGCGCCGGACCCCCAGGTGGAGCGACAGGTCTCGGGCCCTCAGGCGGAGCGGCGGGCGCCGGACCCCCAGGCGGAGCGACAGGTCTCGGGCCCTTAGGCGGAGCGGCGGGCGCCGGACCCCCAGGAGGAGCGACAGGTCTCGGGCCCTCAGGCGGAGCGGCGGGCGCCGGACCCCCAGGTGGAGCGACAGGTCTCGGGCCCTCAGGCGGAGCGGCGGGCGCCGGACCCCCAGGCGGAGCGACAGGTCTCGGGCCCTCAGGCGGAGCGGCGGGCGCCGGACCCCCAGGAGGAGCGACAGGTCTCGGGCCCTCAGGCGGAGCGGCGGGCGCCGGACCCCCAGATGGAGCGACAGGTCTCGGGCCCTCAGGCGGAGCGGCGGGCGCCGGACCCCCAGGTGGAGCGACAGGTCTCGGGCCCTCAGACGGAGCGGCGGGCGCCGGACCCCCAGGCGGAGCGACAGGTCTCGGGCCCTCAGGCGGAGCGGCGGGCGCCGGACCCCCAGATGGAGCGACAGGTCTCGGGCCCTCAGGCGGAGCGGCGGGCGCCGGACCCCAGGTGGAGCGACAGGTCTCGGGCCCTCAGGCGGAGCGGCGGGCGCCGGACCCCCAGGAGGAGCGACAGGTCTCGGGCCCTCAAGCGGAGTGGCAGGTGCCGGACCCCCAGGCGGAGCGACAGGTCTCGGGCCCTCAGGCGGAGCGACAGGTCTCAGGCCCCCAGGCGGGGCGGCGGGCGCCGGATCCCCAGGCGGAGCGGCGGGCGCTGGACCCCCAAGCGGAGCAACAGGTCTCGGGCCCCCAGGCGGAGCGGCGGGCACCGAGACACCAGGCTCGACAGCGGGCACCGCGTCATCTGGCAAGGCAGTGGGCTCCGAGTCAACTGGTATGACCGCGGGCACTGGGTCAGACATTGGATCGTCTGACCGGACAGCGGGCATCGGGTCACCAGGCATCAAGTCATTTGGCTCGACAGCGAGCACCGCGTCATCTGGCAAGGCAGTGGGCTCCGAGTCAACTGGCATGACCGCGGGCACCGGGGCAGACATTGAATAGTCTGGCTGGACAGCGGGCATCGGGTCACCAGGCATCAGGTCATTTGGCTCGACCGCGGGCACCGCGTCATCTGGCAAGGCAGTGGGCTCCGAGTCAACTGGTATGACCGCGGGCACTGGGTCAGACATTGGATCGTCTGACTGGACAGCGGGCATCGGGTCACCAGGCATCAGGTCATTTGGCTCGACAGCGGGCACCGCGTCATCTGGCAAGGCAGTGGTCTCCGAGTCAACAGGCACGACAGTGGGCACCGGGTCATCAGGTACCGGATTGTCTGGCTCGACAGCGGGCATCGGGTCATCAGGTATGACAGCGGACACTAGGTCACCAGGCATCAGGTCATTTGGCTTGCCAGCGGGCACCGCGTCATCTGGCAAGGCAGTGGGCACCGAGTCACCAGGTACGACAGTGGGCTCTGAGTCAATTGGCACGACAGCGGGCACCGGATCAGGTACCGGATCATCTGGATCAACAGCGGGCATCGAGTCAACTGGCCTAATAGGATCGTCAGGCTGGATCAGTTCATCATGCTGGGTAGAGGCATTAGGCCGAGTAGAGGCTTCAGGCCGAGTAGAGGCATCAGGCCGAGTAGAGGCATCAGGCCGAGTAGAGGCTTCAGGCTGAAGAGAGGCATCAGGCCGAGTACAGGCATCAGGCCGAGTAGAGGCTTCAGGCTGAGGAGAGGCTTCAGGCCGCGTAGAGGCTTCAGGCTGAGTAGAGGCATCAGGCTGCGTACAGGCATCAGTCTGAACCACGGAAGGCAGGCTCACCGGTTTGGATACTGGCAGGATGGTATTGGTTGGAAAGAATTTTCGCTTTTTTCTGGTTTTAACTACTGGAGCACTGCAAGTAAACGCAGGTCTGCAAACGAATGGAGCAGCTGGAGACAGAGAAGAACTGGAGGATGGAACAGGAGAGGGAGCAGTTGCTACAGAAGGCTTTTTTACAGGGTTAAAGGCAGGATAGGTGCAGCGAGTGGGAACAGGGTACTGACATGCGGTAGATAGCCAAGTATACTGGGCTGTAACTGGAGGAGCTGGTGGGAATACAGGAGTAGAGTTAGAAGCAGGACTGGGTCTTTGTAAGCTGACTGAGGCTGGGTGCAACAAATCTGTCCATGTCTGCAGTATGGGTTGAACAAAGCTGAGCTTACACAAAGTCTGTCTGGTCAATGACTGCACTGCGTTTATACAATCTCTCAGTGTCTGTGGTGAACATGCAGAATAACGCTCCAGAAAGTAACCCACATCATCCTCTAATAACCACACCAGGGACTCTACCTGGTCTGCACTAAATGGTGGCAAAAATTCATCCCTGCATTCGGGGGAACCAGATGAAACCAACTCTGCACAAACCTCAATCAATGGCTGCACCTCAGAGAACACTGTGCCCTGATCTACTAGAACATGAGCGAGCCGTATACATTCTAGCAATTCATCCCGGGTATACTCCTTCAGAGTTTGATAAGCATACTCCCTGTCATCAAACACTAGCAGATATAAATACTCAACCTCCTCAAGATCCATCCTTCCCATCAACAAGCCAAGATGGCTTCCCTGTGCAGCCACTTCTGGTCAGGATTGGCCTTGGTGTAATGTCAGGGCTCCCAGGTATGACCAGAGGCGTGTGACTGAAGCAGGGAAACGCAGACTTCAGATATGTTATAAACAATATAATTTATTAACACTAACAGTACAAACATAAACGCAGTGCAATACTAAAACATAATACGGTGCAAACAAACCAAACCAAACCACCCACAGATAACAGTATATACAAGCAAGCGTCGTCAGGCAGGCCGGGTCAATATCAATTGGGCAGGTAGGTACAGGGGGAGCAAGCGGAGAATGGTCGGGGTCACAGGCCAGGTTCAGCAGGTAGCAAGCAGCATAGTACAGAGGGTCAGGCAGAGGGATGGTCTGGGTCACAAGCCAGGGATCAGAACAGGTAGCAAGCAGCGTAGTACAGAGGGTCAGACAGAGGGATGGTCAGGGTCACAAGCCAGGATCAGAGCAGGAGAAGTCAGCAAAGGAACAGAAACAGGATGCAGGACAGATACAGGGCCCAGGACAAACACAACACCAAGGCAGAGTCTGCAAGTCTGGCCATCCCTTAAATACACCAGTATCATCAGTTCCAGGTGTTAGCTGGCTGAAAGGTTGAGTCTCTGATTGCTGGGAGCACCCGCTGGCCAGCCCTGGTACTGCAGATCAAAAGGCAGGTGAGTCCCACCATTGCTGGCCAGTCCATTCCTAACACTGGAGTCCTTCAAGTCCAGACACTTTCACCCCCTTCCTGCCCAGGCCAATTTTCAGCTTTCAGCGCTATCACACTTTGAATGACCATTGCGAAGTCATGCAACACTGTACCCATATGAATTTTTTTAGCATTTTTTTGAGACAGATAAAACTTTATTTTGGTGGTATTTATTCACCGCTGGGATTTTTATTTTTTTGCTATATAAATGAAAAAGTCCAAAAATTTTGAAAAACAAGTGTTTTTCTTATAAAATTTTGCAAATAAATAATCTTTCTTCATACATCTTGGCCAAAATATATGTAGCTATCTTTTTAATTAAAAAAAAAATAGCCCAAATTAGTTTATAACCAAAAATTTTTTTTTTACATTTTTATTTAATTTTTTTATATGATTATTTATGTTTTTTTTTAACATACTGTCACCCTAGCAGTAGAGTGTCACCATAGTGACACTGTACTAGTAGGGGGTGATGAAGATTTTTTTTTGTTACACAGATTGCTTTTAAAGCCATAAAGGCTGTAAAAGCAATCATTTCTCCTCTTTGGCTGCATTCTTGCAGCCATTGAGAACTACTGTGAGAGCTGTGATTGGTCACAGCTTGTTACATGGTACAATGCTGTTGTGAATAGCCCTGTACCATGTGACCACTGTGATCATTCACAGATTTCACAAGTAGTAAGCAATGATGTCAGAAGTGACATCTTGTTCATTATTATTCATGTGGTCACTGATTGGCCAAGCAGTGATCACATGATCGGGACCTCACACAGAGGTCCCGTACAGCGATCGGTGTTCCGCTGTGTCTGGAGGAGACAGCGGGCACCGGATCGTGGTGCAGCGCGATCCAAGGGAGCGTGCACAGGCAGGGTAGCGGGAGGACGTTTATAAACAGCAACCCGCTCCTGCACTGCTCCCGTCCAGCCGTTTATGTACATGGGCCAGACGGGAAGTGGTTAAACATTCCCAACTCTATCCCCAAGTAACTATTGGCTTTAGATATAAAGACGCCTGAAGACAGTGCCAGGTGAAACATACGTTGAAGAACGAACATGATTCCGTCATATTCGGGCTCCGGTGACGTCACAGAGGCTTGGAACACACGTCCGCCATCTTAATTCAATACACAGGTGATACATGCTGGTGCCGGCTTCTTAAGCACTGCATTATTCCTCCTAGCTATACAAATATGAAGTGTGTGTGAAGGAGACCATACATGGAGAAACCTCTAGAGAGTAAAAACACAATGTGATATATGACCACCGTTATGGGGTCATATAGGTCTGGTGAGTGAGCCATTCGTTTGCCTTTGCACCGGAGGTTTGGACACATGGATCTTTTTCTCACCATTATTGAGTTCTAAAAAGGAATATTACAAGCAGGGGCGGACTGACCATTTGGAAACTCGGGCACTGCCCGAGGGCCCGGGGTCAGTAGGGGGCTCCATGAGATGACCCTGGTACCTTTTTCATAGGCTTGGGCAAGTTTGGGCAAGGACACAGGGGCCCCATGATCCCCTATTGCCCGGGGGCCCCATGAGTTGTCAGTCCGCCCCTGATTACAAGTTATGTTTATTTAGCACGTGGTGGAAGCAGAAGGACTTTCTATGGAAATAGGAGTATATAGTCAATGATTACACTGCATTTTGAATTGTTTAGTTTCTGAATTGTTTGATGATTACTAATTGGTTGTTCATTCACAGTCAACCAATTGGGTTCATAGGGTGAATTTCTATTTTATTTTAAGTACAGCGCCTATCTATTCACTACCAGCCCACATATAAGTGTCACATTCACTTTTTAGGGGCAGCTGTAAAACCCCCTAGGGTATTAAATAATAAAATAACATCATTTATTTTTTATTTCTTGGTTCACTTATAATATTTGGCGCCACAATAATTTATTTTGATTTGTTTAGATATATTTTTGAATATTCAAGGAGAGTCAATATGACATTCCCTTTTTTTTGTCATGCAAACATATAGATTTACAAGTGAAAATTCAGGATAGATAAACATATAAATAAATAATATATATATATAAACTTATTATTATATATAAATATATAGATAAATAATATCAGATGCATACATTTACACTAGGCCAGGGGTGGACTGACCATTTGGAAACTCGGGCACTGCCCAAGGGACCGGGGTCAGTAGGGGGCCCCATGAGATGCCCCTGGTATCTTTTTCATAGGCTTTTTTGAGATTGGGCAAGGACACAGGGGCCCCATGATCCCCTTTTGCCCGGGGGCCCCATGAGTTGTCAGTCCGCCCCTGCACTGGGCTTCATTATGTCTACATGTGTTTTTTGGTACATACAGTGCATTCATAAAGTATTCAGACCCCTTCATTTTTCTCAATTTTGTTATGTTGCAACAGTTGTCTATTTTTTTTTCTCATTAATCTACACTAAGCACCCCATAATGACAAAGTGAAAACAAAATTTGAGAAATGTCTGTAAATTTATGAAAAAGGAAACTGATAAATCACATTGGCAAGCATTCAGATCTTTTGCAACAACACTTGAAATTTAGCTTGGGTGCCTCAAATTTTTCTTTATTCTTGGTGAGATGTTTCTACACCATGATTGGAGTCCACCTGCGGTAAAATAAATTGATTGGATATGATTTGAAAAGGCACAAACCTCTCTATTAAAGGCCTTACAGCTGACAATGCATACAGCATCAAAAAAAGAGCCATGAGATCAAAGGAACTGCTTGCAGAGCTCAGAGACAGAATTATTGCAGGGCACAGATTCTGCTGCACTGAAGGTTCCGAAGAGCACAGTGGCCTCCATAAATCCCAAATGGAAGAAGTTTGGCACATCCAGAACGTTTCCAAGAGCTGGTTGCCTGGCCAAACTGAGCAATTGGGGAGAAGGGACTTCATATGAGAGGTGACCAAGAACCCAATGGTCATTCTGACTAAGCTCCAGAGATCCTGTGTGGAGATGGGACAAAGTTTCAGAAGGACAACCATCACTGCAGCCCTCCACTGATCTTGGAGTTTTGGCAGAGAGGCTAGACCACATGAAAGGATTTCTGGAACTCAGTCAGAGTGACCATCGGGTTCTTGGTCACCTCTATTACTAAGGCCATTCTCCTACGATTGCTCAGTTTGACCAGGCGACCAGCTCTTGGAAGAGTCCTGGTTGTGCCAAATTATTCCATTTGAGAACTATGGAGGCCATTGTGCTCTTGAGAACCTTCAGTACTGCAGTAGTTTTTTTTTTTTGGTAGCCTTCCCCAGATCTGTGCTTTGCAAAAATCCTGTCTCTGAGCTCTGCCTGTAGTTCCTTTGACCTCATGGCTTTTTTTCTGATACATTATGCACTAACACTGGAAAAAAATCACAAGAAAAGAGCTGCTGCCCATAGTGCCCAGTCATAATTCTTTCATTCCTAATATAATAAAAGGTGAAAGCTTGATAAATTGTTCCAGGCAACAGTTTCCCTTGAGTGCTCATTTTCTTTTCTACACTTTTAATGAATCTACAGTAAGTGCCAGTTATGAATTTTATGTAGATCTTCTTCCCAGTGTAAACTCATGCAACTGATTCCACTCTCTAGCCATCGTTTCCCCATTTCTTAATTGTATCCAGTTAATCAGATCTACGACTACTTCCAGAGTGCACAATATCACCTAAAATTGACTGGTTTTATGAGAAACTGGTTGAGTTGCTGCTTGAACTCTGCATTTGGGTTTAATTCATAAATCTTTTACAAAATTGAGCTCTTTGGCATTAAAAGAGGTATAGACTCCACAGAGAGAGATATCATATTTAATAAAAATAATTGCGTTTCCATGTTGTATATACTGTGAGAGACCAGATATAGTGAATGCAGGGTCCAGGGAGACCAGATATAGTGAATGCAGGGTCCGGGGAGACCGGATATAGTGAATGCAGGGTCCGGGGAGAGCAGATATAGTGAATGCAGGGTCCGGGGAGACCAGATATAGTGAATGCAGGGTCCGGGGAGAGCGGACATAATGAATGCAGGGTCCGGGGAGACCGAATATAGTGAATAAAGGGTCCGGGGAGACCAGATATAGTGAATGCAGGGCCCGGGGAGACCAGATATAGGGAATGCAGGGTCCTGTGAGACCAGATATAGTGAATGCAAGGTCCGGGGAGACCGGATATAGTGAATGCGGGGTCCAAGGAGACCGGATATAGTGAATGCAGGTTCCGGGGAGACCAGATATAGTGAATGCAGAGTCCGGGGAGAGCGGACATAGTGAATGCGGGATCCGGGGAGAGCGGATAAAGTGAATGCGGGGTCCGGGCAGACCAGATATAGTGAATGCGGGGTCCGGGGAGAGCGGATATAGTGAATGCAGAGTCCGGGGAGACCAGATATAGTGAATGCAGGGTCTGGGGAGACCACTTATAGTGAATGCAGGATCCGGGGAGAGCAGATATAATGAATGCAGGGTCTGGGGAGACCGGATATAGTGAATGCAGGGTCCGGGGAGAGCAGATATAGTGAATGCAGGGTCCGGGGAGAGCGGATATAGTAAATGCAGGGTCCGGGGAGACCAGATATAGTGAATGCAGGGTCTGGGGAGACCAAATATCGTGAATGCAGGGTCTGGGGAGACCAGATATAGTGAATGCAGGATCCGGGGAGAGCAGATATAGTGAATGCAGGGCCTGGGGAGACCGGATATAGTGAATGCAGAGTTCGGGGAGAGCAGATATAGTGAATGCAGGGTCCGGGGAGAGCGGATATAGTAAATGCAGGGTCCGGGGAGACCAGATATCGTGAATGCAGGGTCTGGGGAGACCAGATATAGGGAATGCAGGGTCCGGCGAGATCAGATATAGTGAATGCAGGGTCTGGGGAGACCAGATATAGTGAATGCAGGGTCTGGGGAGACCAGATATAGTGAATGCAGGGTCTGGGGAGACCAGATATAATGAATGCAGGGTCTGGGGAGATCAGATGTAGCGAATGCAGGGTCTGGGGAGACCAGATATAGTGAATGTAGGGTCCAGGGAGATCAGAAATACTGAATGCAGGGTCTGGGGAGACCAGATATAGTGAATGTAGGGTCCGTGGAGAGTGGATATAGTGAATGCAGGGTCCGGGGAGACCAGATATAGTGAATGCAGGGTCTGGGGAGACCAAATATCGTGAATGCAGGGTCTGGGGAGACCAGATATAGTGAATGCAGGATCCGGGGAGAGCAGATATAGTGAATGCAGGGCCTGGGGAGACCGGATATAGTGAATGCAGGGTCCGGGGAGAGCAGATATAGTGAATGCAGGGTCCGGGGAGAGCGGATATAGTAAATGCGGGGTCCGGGGAGACCAGATATAGTGAATGCAGGGTCTGGGGAGACCAGATATAGTGAATGCAGGGTCTGGGGAGACCAGATATCGTGAATGCAGGGTCTAGGGAGACGAGATATAGGGAATGCAGGGTCCGGCGAGATCAGATATAGTGAATGCAGGGTCTGGGGAGACCAGATATAGTGAATGCAGGGTCTGGGGAGACCAGATATAGTGAATGCAGGGTCTGGGGAGACCAGATATAATGAATGCAGGGTCTGGGGAGATCAGATGTAGCGAATGCAGGGTCTGGGGAGATCAGATGTAGCGAATGTAGGGTCCAGGGAGATCAGAAATACTGAATGCAGGGTCCGGGGAGACCAGATATAGTGAATGTAGGGTCCGTGGAGAGTGGATATAGTGATTGCAGGGTCCGGGGAGACCAGATATAGTGAATGCAGGGTCTGGGGAGACCAAATATCGTGAATGCAGGGTCTGGGGAGACCAGATATAGTGAATGCAGGATCCGGGGAGAGCAGATATAGTGAATGCAGGGCCTGGGGAGACCGGATATAGTCAATGCAGAGTTCGGGGAGAGCAGATATAGTGAATGCAGGGTCCGGGGAGAGCGGATATAGTAAATGCAGGGTCCGGGGAGACCAGATATAGTGAATGCAGGGTCTGGGGAGACCAGATATCGTGAATGCAGGGTCTGGGGAGACGAGATATAGGGAATGCAGGGTCCGGCGAGATCAGATATAGTGAATGCAGGGTCTGGGGAGACCAGATATAGTGAATGCAGGGTCTGGGGAGACCAGATATAGTGAATGCAGGGTCTGGGGAGACCAGATATAATGAATGCAGGGTCTGGGGAGATCAGATGTAGCGAATGCAGGGTCTGGGGAGACCAGATATAGTGAATGTAGGGTCCAGGGAGATCAGAAATACTGAATGCAGGGTCCGGGGAGACCAGATATAGTGAATGCAGGGTCCGTGGAAAGTGGATATAGTGAATGCAGGGTCTGGGGAGAGCAGATATAGTGAATGCAGGGTCCGGGGAGAGCAGATATAGTGAATGCAGGGTACGTGGGGACCAGATATAGTGAATGCAGGTTCTGGGGAGACCAGATATAGTGAATGCAGGGTCCGGGGAGACTAGATATAGTGAATGCAGGGTCCAGGGAGAGCGCATATAGTGAATACAGGGTCCGGGGAGACCAGATATAGCAAATGCTGGGTCCGGGGAGACCAGATATAGCAAATACAGAGTCCGGAGAGATCAGATATAGTGAATGCAGGGTCTGGGGAGACCAGATATAGTGAATGCAGGGTCTGGGGAGACCAGATATAGTGAATGCAGGGTCCGGGGAGACTAGATATAGTGAATGCAGGGTCTGGGGAGACTAGATATAGTGAATGCAGGGTCTGGGGAGAGCGCATATAGTGAATACAGGGTCCGGGGAGATCAGATATAGCAAATGCAGGGTCCGGGGAGATCAGATATAGCCAATGCTGGGTCCGGGGAGACCAGATATAGTGAATGTAGGGTCTGGGGAGACCGGATATAGGGAATGCAGGGTCCCCCCCCCCTAAAGACTGAAGAACAGTAAACTGGCTCCTAGTTTAGAAAGTTTGGAGACCCCTGCTGTGGAGAGTGAGGGACATCTTAGATCAGCTTTTCTCTAACTATGTACCATAGGGGAACCTTGGAAATAATTTTAGGGCCTTATTAAAAATATTACACCTACAGCTAACTGTAACATATCATGATCAGTAAATTGTACAAAGTCACAACATACTAAAGCAATTGGGCTTTTAAGGCACCAGGTATCAAATAATAACAACCATATATCAACATACATCATTTTATTATACAATAAAAGATTGTATATAAAACACCCATAAAAAGGAAAAAAGATTCTGAATCATTAATATAGGTGTACCCAAACCAAACATCCAACCCTCTACAAGCTTACTACAATTGTAAATCAAGATAGCCAAATGATTTGTCCTAAAAAGGACCATGTACAGTACTATAAATAAATAAATTCTATACAGCGAGGGAGGAGCAATGAGCCCCCGATGAGCTCTACGCATTTCGCGGTCCAAGCCGCTTCATCAGGAGCAGTGCATATCAGAATTTATATTACAATCTATAAAACAAAATAGAGGGTTATAAAGGGTTGGATATTTGTTTTGGGTGCAACTATATTAACCACCTTCCGCCCGCCCTATAGTCCAATGACAGGCGCAAGGTGGTTCTCTCGTTCTGATAGGATGTCATATGACGTCTTACCATTCTCACTGTGCATGCGCGGCTCAGGGAGCGTGCAGCGCGGCGATTGCCGGTGCGCTGTGTCCCTCAGACACAGCGGATCACAGAAAGAGCCGAAGATGTCGGCTCGGTCATGTGATTAGCTGTGTCCAATCACAGATGATCACATCTAAACACGGAAATGCCGGTTATCGGCATTTCTCTCCTCTCGAGCTGTCACGCTGACAGCTCAAGAGGAGAGGAGAGCCGGTAATCGGCTTTCCACGGAGGGGACATGTACACTGATCATCAGGGCACTGATGATCAGTGTAACCTGATGATCAGTGTGGCCCCAGAAGTGTCACCTGTCAGTGGTCATCAATGCCACGTGGCGTAGCTCATCAGTGCCACATCAGTGCCACATATCAGTGCATACCAGTGCACATCAATGCCACATATCAGTGCCCATCTGAGCTGCCTTTCAATGTCACCCGTCAGTGCCAGTCATTGCCACCTATCAATGCCAATCAGTGCCACCTATCAGTGCTGCCATTCAGTGCCACCTATCAGTGCCAGTCAGTGTCGCCTATCAGTGCCAGTCAGTGCCGCCTATCAGTGCCAGTCAGTGCCACCTATCAGTGCCAGTCAGTGCCGCCTAACAGTGCCAGTCAGTGCTGCCTAACAGTGCCAGTCAGTGCTGCATATCAGTGCCGCCTATCAGCGTCATGTATCAGTGCTGCCTTTCAGTGCCCATCAGTGATGCCTGTCAATGCCCATCAGTGCAACCTACCAGTGCCTCCTCATCAGTGCCCATCAGTGCCACCTATCAGTGTCCATCAGTGCAGCCTATCAGTACCTATCACTGCAGCCTCATTAGCGCACATCAGTGAAGGAGAAAAATCACTTATTTACAAAATTGTATAACAAAAACTAAGAAAAAACGTTTTTTTTTTCAAAATTTTCTGTGGCTTTTGGTTTGTTTAAGAAAAAATAAAAATCCCAGAGGTGATTAAATACCACCAAAATAAAGCTCTATCTGTCTCAAAAAAATGTTTAAAATTTCATATTGGGGGGATGCTGCACAGGGAAGGTTTTTTTACCTTCATGCATAGAATGAAGGTAAAAAGCCTTTAACCTTTACAACCATTTTAAAGATAACCTCTCCTGTGCTAAACGCAGAGCAATTGTCTTCTAGGGACAAGTTGGTCCCATCCAGGGGCGGACTGACCATTTGGAAACTCGGGCACTGCCCGAGGGCCCGAGGTCGGTAGGGTCCCCATGAGATGCCCCTGGTACCTTTTTGAGTTTGGAAAAGGACACAGGGGCCCCATGATCCCCTATTGCCCGGGGGGCCCCATGAGTTGTCAGTCCGCCTCTGGTCCCATCAGTAACAATAAAGTATTATAATAATAATAATGATAATATGAATTAGTTATTGTTACATATGTAATACATGGGAATACGTTTTTAGATCCACCATTAACTCAATACATTACCCGTTTTGCTTGTATGACTTGTGTGTTTATTTTTCTTTCTTTTATATACGATTTACTAAAGGCAAATAGACTGTGCACTCTGCAACTGAAGTTAGTCCAGAGCTTACTAAATATGGTGAAGCTTCACCTTGTAAAGAATACCCAATCACATGCCAGGAAAATTTAAAAAAACAGCATTTTTGCTTGCACATGATTGGATGATGGAATTCAGCAGAGCTTCACCTTGTTTACTAAGCTCTGGAGCAACTGCAGTTGCAGAGTGCACAGTCTATTTGCCTTTAGTTAACCAACCCCATAGAGTTATTTTGCCTATACAGGTGTACCTCGGTTAACGTAATTTTCGGTTTACGAATGAAAATCCATTGAAAATAATGCCTCGGTTTACAAATTTTTTTCGCAATACGAACAGATTAATTGGTTTACAAATCATTTACAAATTATTTTTTTGTAATCATGTCCCTGTACAGTATTTATGCGTTTAAAGTGCACTTTATAAAGAGTTTTGAACAGATAAGACTTTTTTTTTACTTTTTTCTGACCTCCGGAATGGATTAATTTGTTTTCAATGTATTTACGAATTCATTTTGAATCATGTCTCTTTATGCCTGTAGCCTCCCTGGTGGTATTCCTGAGTGTAGCTCGGGGTAAAGTTTCAGCACCACAAACGGTAACCCCGAGCTACACTCGGGAATACACTGCAGTGTTGCTCCGGGATCTGTTCTGCACTTACCTTGTCCTGCGCTCCCGCGATGTCCCTCCTGCAGTGTCCCCGGCAATGTCCTCCGGCGGATACCGGCATCCGTCTTCCGGGTTCCGTTCCCTGCTACATCGTGACGTACGGGGGACGGAACTGGCGGCAAATTTGAAAATGACAAAAAGTGACATTCACTAAATACACTAAAATCACATATTATAACATTCCTGTATCAAACCATTTCACATACATTTTGTCCCGAGTGCTTTGTCCGGCGCCCTGCCTGCATTTTTACTGTTCTTTCTACCTGGAAACTGAGAAAAGTCCATGGCGTCCAAAAAGCGTCCCTTTAGGTCAAAAGCGGTTTTAGACGGCTAGAGAACAGCGATAGTAAATCAGAACCACTTGCAGAATTGAGTGATAATGATTTGTGGGGGAAATTCATCATCAGACACTGAAAACGATTCTGCGACTTTGCTCAGCGATGTGCGAACTTGGCGCTCTATTTCACATTTCAGTGTTTTTGGTTTGATTATATTATTGAATTAAATGTATTATTATTATATTATTATTTTTTATGATTATTTATTAAATTGTAATTTATGATTTCGTGTTTAAAATTTTAACATACCCGGGGTGTTTAATAGACTCTTGTTCGGACAAATTTCAGTGAGTTATTCCTAAAAATTACAGCCTACAATAAAAAAAATACATATTTCCATGCAAAAAAATGTACCGCTTTCAGCACAGAAATACTGACATAATCAGAAGCTTGGGAGGTTAAAGTGCACTTTATAAAGAGTTTCGAACTGATAAAACTTTTTTTGACTTTTTCTCTGACCTCCGGAACGGATTAATTGGTTTTCAATGCATTTACAAATAAATTTTTAATCACGTCACTGTACAGTATTTATGCCTTTAAAGTGCACTTTATAAAGAGTTTCGAACAAATAAAACACTTTTTTTTACTTTTTTCTGACCTCCAGAATGGATTAATTGGTTTTCAGTGCATTCCTATGGGAAACCACATTTCGGATTATGAATTTTTCGCAATACAAAATGTCCCGGAGAACGCATTAAATTTGTAAATCGAGGTGCGCCTGTATATTTATTATCAGTTATATTTTTTTCTTTTTAAGCACTTGCCTGGTGAACAGGTGCTCATTTTTAGTTTCTTTTTCATCCCCTCACTTATGTGTATTCTTTTTTATTATGTGTATTCTTTTATTCTTTAGTAAGTGACTGCAGATTATGCAGCTTGGGAAGTATGGCGCTCGTTGTAGTTGAGTTTAATATATTTATATTTGTCTTATATGTATTGAGCTGGTATATTATCCCACTTCCTCTCTCCACAGACCACAAAGGACCCTTTTTGGCTATCTTTGGTCTGTGACCGGTAATGTCTCATGGGATTCTTTGAGTGAGGTGCAACAGATGAGTGCAGTACAGCCAGTGTGGTAAATTCATAGGGTTATGTAACGTATACACCACATGGGTCAAACACAAGGCCCACGGGCCGATTCTGGCCCGCCAGGCCATTTCATGTGGCCCTCGCACCTCTCCTGCAGCTGTGGCACCCCCTTGTCTCTGCCCCTGTCCCAGCAGTCGACAGCAGAGAGGAAGACAGAACTCCTCCCCCAGATCCTGTTCTTTTCCGTACAGCTCCAGGGAGGCTTGTCTCTGCTCCCCCACACCCTGTCTTAGCAGTCAACAGCAGAGAGGAAAACAGAACTCCTCCCCCAGATCCTATTCTTTTCTCT